>NW_004444071.1:3765548-3797047 GCF_000243295.1 Trichechus manatus latirostris | reverse complement strand
GCCCGGCTACCACCAATGAACGTCCTGACAGGGAACACGACAGAGGGTCCCTGATGGAGCAGTAGAACAATGGGGTGCAGAACTCAAGTTCTAGTAAGACCAGACTTAATGGTCTGACTGAGACTGGAGGCACCCCGGAAAGCACAGCCCCTGCACTCTCTATCAGCCCAGAACTAAAACAATTTCCGAGGCAAACTCTTCAGACAGGGATTGGACTGGACTATGGGACATAAAGTGATACTAGTGAAGAGTGTGCCTCTTAATCAAATAGATACAAGAGACCAAAGGGGCGGCTTCTGTCCATAGGTGTGATGGGAAGGCAGAGAGTTAGGAGCTGGTTGAATGGTCATGGGGAATCGGGGCGGAAAGGAGGAGTGTGCTGTCGTACAATGGGGTCAGCAATTAGGGTCTCATAACAATGTATGTAAAAAAAATTTTTTATGGGAGACTAACTTGAAATGTAAACTTCATTTAATTACAACAACAACAAAAAAGAAAGAAAATAGAGGCCGTTTTCTAGGATGCGTATAGGGATTTGGTGCAAGGATGCACAGGGAGAGGAGGATGTTTAGGGATTTTCATGAACATATATTTTATTCTTAGGGCACAAAATCTCAGTAAAGGCCCTTTGCTAATAATGTGCACCAGAACTTTGGTCTAGGTCACAATGCTGCCATCTGATTCTGTTTACTATCTAGCACACATAGGAGGGGTGCTTCAGGGTCTGTGGCAGACTCAAACAGTTGCCTCCCTCCATCCATTCTCCATTCTTCCTCAGTAACAGATACTTGAATTGATTTGGGGTAGTAACGAGTTCACGTAAAAGTACATATTGCCTGGCCTCTATTGCAACTACGGTTGTAATGGATAGAATTGTGTCCCCCCAAAAATGTGTATAGCAACTTGGCTGGGTCATGATTCACAGTGTTGTACGATTGTGTAATCTGATGTGATTTCCTTATGTGTTGTAAACTCTATCACCATGATGAGATTATATGAGATCTCCTTATGTGTTGTAAATTCTGTCACTGTGATGAGGTTATACAGATGAGGTTGACAAGATTAGATAGTGTCTTAATGCAATCTCTTTTGAGATATAAAAGAGAGAAGTGAGTGGAGACACATGGGAACCTCATACCACCAAGAAAGCAGTGCTGGGAGCAGAGCACGTCCTTTGGACCTGAGGTTTCTGTGCAGAGAAGCTCCCAGACCAGGGGAAGACTGATGACATGGACCTTCCTCCAGAGCCCATGGCAAAACCATTCCCCTGGAGCTGAAACCCTGAATTTGGACTTGTAGCTTACTGGACTGTGAGAGAATAAACTTCTCTTTGATAAATCCATCCACTTGTGGTGCTGTTGGAGCAGCACTAGATGACTAAGACAACGGTGTTGTTGTTGTTAGGTGTCATCAAGTCAGTTCTGACTCATAGCAACCCCGTGTACAACAGAATGAAATGTTGCCTGGTTCTGTGCCATCCTCACAATCATTACTATGTTCGAGCCCATTTTTGCAGCCACTGTGTCAATCCATCTCATTCAGGGTCTTCTTTTTTTTCACTGACCCTCTACTTTGCCAAGCACGTCTTTCTCCAGGGATTGGTCCCTCCTGATCACATGTCCAAAGTAATTGAGATGAAGTCTCACCAACCTTAACAATTTGTGCCTCCCAGGGACCCCTACAAGAATTGTACAGGACACTAAAGAAAAGTGCAAAACTTGACTTAGGGACATAAAAAGAAATTCAAATACATAAAATAATTAGAAAGATGATGCAGGGCTGATAAGGATGTAGGAAAACAGGAAATCTGATACATTATTGCACAAGTATAAACTGGCACAATCCCTTTACAGGGCAACTTGGCAATATTTATCAAAACCTTAAATACACATAATCTTTGACCCAGGGCAGTGCAATGTATCACTTTTGTGTGGCCCTTCTTGCCATGGTCTCATAACTCCTACCCAAGTGATTGGGTGGGACTGTGCAAATACGGTAATTGTGGCCCACAAGGGGATTGGTCAGTTTTGCCATCCCACTGGGCTTGAAATGAGCCATCCCAGAGAAGGGAAAGAGAGGATCTCACCACCACCAAGGAAGAACAGCCAAGAGCAGAGCGTGTCCTTTGGACCCGGGATCCCTGCACTGAGAAGCTCCTGCTATCAGGAGACCAAGAGAGAGAGTGAGAGAGAGCTGTAACACTGAAGACAGTGAGAAGTGGTGGTAGAGAAACAGCGGCAGAAGAGACTGGCAGGAGACTGTGCGGTGGGTTTCTCAGACCATGGATCAAGAAAGCTGAGTGCGTTTGGGCTGGAGGCTTGCTGGCAGAGTAGGGTGCCTCTGGGTGGAGTTAGGTTTGCTGACCCATGGAGCTAGAACTCAGTGCCTTCTGGCTGAGGCTTACTAGCAGAGTGGGGTGCTGCAAGGAACTTACCAGCAGAGCTAACAGAGCTTTTTAACACATGTCTGAGCAGGGCAGAGACTGAAGAGCCAGAAACAAGTGTGCCTGTGACACTGCTGAGAAGAAGCTATCCTGATAGAAGAACTGTATCCTGAATGTTCCTGAACCTAAACTGTAAGCTGTTACTTCCATAGTAAACCCCATAATTATGAGTATGGTCTGTGACTTCTGTGTGGCCATTGCAATGAATTATTGAACACAGCAGAGAAGTAGAGAGTGCTGTTGGAGAGATGGTTGGTGTCAGAATTGGTAAAAATGGAGAGAGAGGAGGCATGTCTGACCTCCGCCTCATAGGAATCAGTCTTGGGTTGTTGATCTTGATTCTCCTTTCCCTTTGTGAGTTAGAGGAGGTCAGACATGCCATTTTTACAGTTGGTGTCAGAAGTGGGATTCATTGCAATGGCTCCAAACTCTTGGAAGCATGGGACTTTGTAAGAGAAAGAATGAACGAGATTGGGAAGTGAAACTTTTGATTCTTAGATGGTTACTTTGGTTGTTGTTATCTGTAATGGCTGAAAGGAAAGTTAGGCTGCAGCTGAGGGGAGAAAAGCAGCTTTTGGGATGGCCTGGAGCAAAAGCTAGGCCAGATAAGCAGGATGATTGATAGGGGGCCAGAGTCTACTTGTTACACCTAGCCAGAGGCCCAAGTCCATATGCATATGAATAGGAGGATAGTCAAGGGGTAGAGTAGGTGTTACAATTGGGATGTTTTAAAAAGGGTTATGTGTTTAGTATTATGTGCTTAATTTAATGTACTGTGGATATTGAATGTCTCTCCTATCTAGTATTGTAAAACAGACCTAAATGTATGATAGAAATGAATATTGGGTATTATAGATTACAGAGAGTGTGTACCTTCACCTTCAGCCAATACTTGACTGGATACGCTAAAAGGGGAACTAGGATTTGCCTGATGAAACATAGGCTTTTTGTTTCAAACCAGTAGCCCTGTGTATAGAGTGGGGGCTTAGGTCAAAAACCTGAGCCCCACCCAGATTTTGCATTTGAAAAGTCATGCTACCTAGAACTGCTGGGAGAGGAGATGATTTGCATTTGAAGGTCCTGCGGGAAAAAAAGTGACTGTTTTGCCTTTTGAATTCTGATCAAGAGGTTTGCTGTTGGATACATCAAGGCAGGAAAAGTCAGTGCCCTTCAGATGGAATCCCCTTCCAGGACTGAAAGTTAAAGGGAGCTGGTGAGTAGACAGCATGGTCTGCTCACATGTGGTGACCACCTGGGTCCACTCATGAGTGGAAGTGGGGGAAGTGCAGCAATGAAGAGATGGGCTGAGTTTGGATATGTTCCATTGGTGCCCATTGACCTCCCCATGGGGACTAGGAATAAGAGAGTACAGGAAGGGCTGGCTGGTCAGAAGTAAAGGGACTTGTGTGGACTCCTGAGTTTATTGGTGGAACCCCTTGACCTAGCCCAAGGGGGCTAGGGATGAGAGAGTGTGAAAGGGTTGTCTGAAGTGCCAGGAGGTGTGTGTAAATCCTTGAGCTAAGGCTGCTACGTGTTGTGAGCTAGTTTGGATGACTAGGGATGAGCTGACCAGAACCTGACCAAATGAAGAGAAAGATGTTTGACACCAAGAGCTGGTGTAGATTGCCGCAAATTTGATGGCTTGCTCTGGACTGGACTTTGCTTATGGATGCAGATGCTCAAAGTTTTAACTGTAACAGAAGATTCTTCAAGACCAAGGAACATGATTGTCTCCTCAGAGTATTGGTTTGATAGGGATGGGCCATTTAAACATTGGCTATCTAAAATGGGGAAAGATAAAGGCATGATGTGGCTGGCTCACATGCTTTCATGATTGTGCTTACATTAAATGAGGGGGACAAGGGAGGATCCCCACTGAATAGATTCCTCTTTTCCTGATGAATCTGGGGAAGAGAGGGTGGGGAGAGATGCTGATAAGTTTATATGATTCAGTAATGAGTGTTGATGGTTAATGGGGCTAATTGTGATTATAAAAACTGTAACTGTAGAAGCTATAACTATGAAAGAGTAGACCAAGGGGGAGGCACTGCCAGACTCAAGTACAGGGGCCGAACCTAAAGTCCCTTAAAGGTTTTGCTATGCTGATACCTCGTGAGGCTCAAAGCAAGGGAATAATCTTCTCTCAGTTAAATTTTATTAGACATCCGAAACGGTGAAACCCAGAAGAGTTTTGGAAAACCTGACCAGATTATATGGACACCTGCAGCAGACCTGAATGGCTAATACCTGAGTACTATCACTCTTAGGACTCTTTTGCCTACTGAAGGACTAATTGTTAATGACTGTTTTGGACTGGTAAAATGACTGGGAGGAAGAAGTTATCCTCCAAGTATGAAAGAACCATGGCTAGAAAAGCCAGGGGGTGGCCTGTGGTGTGATGGATCGCTTTTGTGAGGCCTTTCTCGCCATGGTCTTGTAACTCTCACCCAAGTGATTGGGTGGGACTGTGCAAATTGGGTAATTGTGGCCCACCAGGTGGATTGGTCAGCTTTGCCATCCCACTGGGCTTGAAATGAGTCATTCCAGGGGCGGGGAAGAGAGAATCTCACCACCAGCAAGGAAGAACAGCCAAGAGCAGAGCATGTCCTTTGGACCTGGAATCCCTGCACTGAGAGGCTTCTGGAATCAGGAGACCGAGAGAGAGAGAGAGAGAGAGCTGTAACACTGAAGACAGCAAGAAGCAGTGGCAGATAAAAACACCGGTAGGAGAGACTGGCAGGAGACAGTGGGATGGACTTCCCAGCCCATGGAGTGAGAAAGCTGAGCGCCTTTAGCAGAGAAGCGTGCCTCCAGGCACTTGGTGGAGCTAGGTTTGCTGACCCACAGAGCTAGAGCTGAGCATCTTCTGGCAAGAGGCTTTCTGGTGTAGTGGAATGCCTCGGGTCACTTATTGTATTAGAGTGCCTTGGGGCACTTATCGGCAGAGCTAGAAGAGCTTTGTAACACTTGCCTGAGCAGGGCAGAGTCCGAGGGCCAGAGAGAGGCATGTCTGCAGGCATGGCTGAGAAGAGGCTTTCCTGATGGAAGAACTGTATCCTGAGTGTTCCTAAACCTGAATTGTAACCTGTTACTTCCCTAACAAACCCCATAATCATGACTATTGTCTCTGAGTTCTGTGTGGCCATTGCAATGAATTATTGAACCCAGCAGAGAAGTAGAGCGTGCTGTGGGAGGGATGGTTGGTGTCAGAATTGGTAAAGATGGTGGAGAGAGGAGGTATGTCTGACCTCCACCTCATAGGAATCAGCCTTGGGCTGTAGATCTTGATTCTCCTTCCCCCTTGTGAAGTTAGAGGAGATCAGACACTGCCCCCATGCCACTTTTACATCCAGAAAGTCTACTTCTAGAAATGTATTTTACAAATAATATATATATGTGTGTGTATAAGGCATTGTTCTTAACAGCAAAGAGTTGGGACCATCATAAATATCAAAAAATGGTTAAATTTAAAAAAGTAGAAGACTGATTAAGATGGCATATCAGCATTATAAAATAATATGCAGCCATGGGAAATCAAGTTGTAGAAGAATATACAAAGGGATAAGAAAACATTCATAATATATTTGGTAAAGATCAGGCTATATAACAATAGAAATAGTATGATCATTTATTGATAAATATTTTTGTAAAATACATTTTTATATAAAATAGATGGGATGTACATACTTCAAAAAATTATCAATGTATTTTTATTCTGGGTAGCATAATTATAACTTACTGTCTTCGCTGTGCTTTTCTGTTTCCCAAATTTTTCTGCAATACTTGCATATTGTAATTAGCAGGGGAAAGTAATACAAGCTTTATTCATTCTGGTTGAAAGGAATTCCAGTACCTAACATTTATACTGCACTTGTCCATTAATATGCATTCACATGCATTGCCAAAAAATTCAATATTTACAGTTGTCAACTTGCAAAACTCAGAATAAACGTTTTTCATTTTTCATCAGTTTCTGCTACTATCTCAGTGAACTAAATACTGCAGCCAATAGCGTAATTTCATTCTGATCGTAGGTCAAGAAGTGAAACTGCTACTCTGATTGTGTAAAGGGGTGGGGGATAGATGGATACCACAGCAACAAGGAGGACACAATAGAGTGTTTATCCTGCAAGCCTCAAATCTCCAATTTTATCTGCTCCAGGAGGCACTGGCTACTTTTGTTTCATCCATTTTTCTTTATCCACTTACTCACAATGTCAGGGCAGGAAACTGGGGTGTATGCTTTAATGTTTAGATCCTGTCTAACTATATATTGTCCATAAGAACTAGGAAGTGGAGCTCAGTATAAATACACCATCTGTGATATGCACACGTATGCTGTCGTTAATTGCTGTGGAGCCTTACGTATAACAGAACAAAATGTTGCCCAGTCCTGCACCATCTTATGATCATTGGTATGTTTGAATCCCTTGTTGTGGCTACTGTGTCAATCCATCTCATTGAGAGTTTTCCTCAATCCATGAAAATCCTATGGATGCATACTCCCTCATAGTCCCCCTATAACTTCTCAGCTTTAAGAAGTCAATGTAGAGTATTTCAGGAAATGTTCCATAGCCTTATGGTGTCTACTTCAGAGAAAGCCCTAACCACATTTTAGCGGAAAATGTTTTGAACCTTTGGTCTTGATGAACTCCTTAACCGTCTTTCATCACAGACACCCCAGGAACTCCCCCAGATCTATTTTAAGGAATTTTAAGGAATGTTTTCAATCCTCTGTGTTGGTAGCTCCTGAACCTGTATACAGCAGAGGCTTAAGGGGAGGTAATCTGGGTGAAAGGAGTCCCTAAGTGGCACAAACTGTTAAGCGCTCAACTACTAATTAAAAGGATAACAGTTTTAATCCACCCAGAGGTGCCTCAGAAGAAAGGCTTGGCAATCTGCTTCTGAAAGGTCACAGCCATTGAAAACTCTGTGGAATGTAGTCCTACTCTGAAACACATGGCGTCACCATGAGTCAGAATCAACTCGACTCAGTGGCCACTGTTTTTTATGTTTTTTAATCTAGGTGAAAGAAATTTCTGGGTAGTGCAAATGGTTAGCTCGCTGGGCTGCTAATTGAAAGTTTGGAGGTTCAAATCCACCCAGAGGCACCTCGAAAGAAAGGCCTGGTGATCTACTTCCAAAAAATCAGCCACTGAAAACCCTATGGAGCACATATCTGCTCTGATACACACGGGGCTGCCATGCAGGTGGAATTATTCCCACAGTCCTTATGGTGGGAACCTGCAGTTAGAAAAGTGCTGGGCAAGGGATCTTTTTGGCCTAAATTTACATTTACTTGGAGTGCTTGGCTCTGCTCACCCCCATACACGCCCTTTGGCATCACTGGAACACTGTACCTTTTTACTTATTTAATTCTCAGAGGAAGAAAGCATTAGAAATTCTGAGAAGTCTGGAGTGTTTAGAATCACCAATTTATAAAAATCTATTTATGTAACCCAAATTAGTGACTCTTCCTCACAATCCCTCTTGCCACCTTGGCAGTGGGAGGAAAAACTGGAACCAGAGTTACCGTAGGAAGAACTGTTGAAGAGCTCGATGTTGAAGAAGGCGTAGTCTCCGCTGGTCATGCCGTGCCTGTGCGCCGCCAGCATGATGCTCCGGATGGTGTCACTGCTCGCACACATGATCACAACTGCGGAGGAAGAACAAGTAGCGCCACGTGAAATGCCACTTCACAGAGCAGAGGGGACCCTAAAGCCAGTAGGGGAAGTCTGACGAGGAACGGGTATTTACGTAGTCCCCCAAAGCATCTCCTCACAAATTACTGATTAATTGTGTTGTTGTAGGTGCCGTCCAGTTGATTTCACTCATAGTGACTTCACGTGACAGAGCAGAACTGCCCCGTAGGGTTTTCTGGGCTGTAATCTTCATGGGAGCAGAGGTCTTTCTCCCGTGGAGCCACTAGGTGAGTTCGAACTTCTGACCTTTGGGTTAGTAGCCCAGAGCTTCACCTTTTTGCCACCAGGGCTCCTTACTTATTAATCACAAGCCAGAACTGTTCTAAGTTTACAATGGAGAAACCTAGCGGACACCCCCATAATGATGTGATGGAAATTAACCTTGCCAACCATGGGGAAAACAGACTCACAAGCCTCCTGCACTGACAATCAAAAATGTCAACATGGCTCACCTAAATCTAATTATGAGGAAGCAGCAACAAACCCAGATTGGGAGATGGTCTGTAAAATAACAGGCCTGAACTATTTTAAAATGTTTCATGAAAAACCAAGACAGGCTGAGGAAACATTCCAGACTAAAAGAGACCAAAGGGACAGAAAACGAAACGCAATGTGTGATCCTAGATGCGACCCTGGATTTTTCGAAAATAATAATAATAAAACAATAATACACATACATAGTTCAACCATGTATATGAGACTAAACGGGCACACCAGCCCAGGGGCAAGGTCGAGAAGGCAGGAGGGGACAGGAAAGCTGGACAAATGGAAATGGGGAACCCAAGGTCAAGAAGAGGAGAGTGTTGACACATTGCGGGGTTGACAACCAATGTCACAGAATAATATGTGTATTAATTGTTTAGTGAACAACTAATTTGCTCTGTAAACCTTCACCTAAAGCACAATTAAAAACAAAAGTTTTGCTATAAAGGGTGTTATTGAGACAACTGGTGAAATTTGAATAAGGTTTGTAAATTAGATAACAGCATTGTGTTTGTGTTAAAGTTCTTGTTTTTCATAATTATACTGTGGTTAAGTAAATGAATGTCCTTGTTCTTAGGACACACACACTTAAGTATTTAGGGGTAAAGGGGCATGATGCAACTTACTCTGGTTTATAAAAAGATGGTAATATCTCTGGGTGTGCATAGATACAATTCATATATATGTACATGTTTATGTGTGTGTATAGAAAGAGAGAGCAGAGGAAAGGAGAGGGGACGGAAAATGATAGGCAAATGTAGCAAAATATTAACAACGGGTGAAAAATCTGCCTGAAGGTTGCGTATGTTTTAAAGTCTCAATACTAACTATAGCTTGTCAGCAAGAACTGGGAAAGGGACTTTGTACTTTTTTGCATCTTTTTCAAAAGTTTAAAATTATTGCAAAATAAATTTTGCTTAAAAAATACTTCGAGCATGACTTGAAGAGTGTAATAAATGTCACTGAATTGTACATGTAGAAATTGGCAAAATGGTGTTTCTTTGGCTGCATATATTTTCACCAAAATAAAAAAAAAATTAATACTTCAAATAAATCACCAGATTTGCCCAGCATATGACAGTGAAGTGTATTGACTGTTTTTTATACTTAATAACATGGTAAATCCATTTTCCTGAAAAAGCACACGGAACTGTTTTAGGGAGGAAATTAATTTGGCAGATTAAAGGATATGGTGCGTGCTATAGCCTTTCTGTTGCCTGACTATCCAAACATTATTTTCAAGCTGTCTCAACATATACAGGAAATAGTTAACAAGATCTGAGGTCCCTCTCCCATGTCCTGTCAGTTTATATCCACACTGATGGATCTGAGAGTGGGTAAGCAGCTGCAGAATATTGTTGTCTGCCCATAAGAGCTGCACAGGCTGGAGAGAAGTGGGGATTTGGCCCATTACCAGTTAACTCCAGCACTGTTGATGGCCAAACCGATAATGCGTATGTGCCTGCCCTGCTACCCAAGATGAGGTCACTGTTTTTCCTGCGTGCACTGTGCAGAGGATAGACCTTAAGAGGCCTGGGTGCTGTAACCACATTATCACGCCTCATGCCAGTGCCCAAGATGTGTATGTTCTTTGTAAAAGCATGAGTGTTGAAAGACGTAAAATAAACTTCGGGCTGTGCCAAAGCTGCTTTGGCAACCTGCATCGAGAGCTCGGCTCTTGTTGATATTAGTTTACTGCACAGGCTAATTCAGAGTGTTAGATCATGGGTCTGACATTTCTTACTACAAAAGGGCTTGGTGTACAGAGTAAAAGCTCTGGAGAATAAGTTTTGAAAACAATACAAAACTCCGGAAAATCTACCTCTGGGAGTAGACGTTGTTTGTGTCTAGAGGGATAATTACATACTGGGAATAAATAGTTAAGTTCTAAGATGTCTTAGTAAGAAAACTTTACAAGAAATTCCTAATTATTATTACCTAGATCCTTGTTTTAGCTCTGCTTCTATTCTAGCCCCTTAAATAAAAATAATTTTTTTTAAAAAAAAGAGCCCAGGTGTCCCATACAGCAGCCAACACAGAAAAGCTAAATGGCTGAGGCTGGAGAAATTTTAAGAGTATGGATTCCAAGAGTGGAATCTTCAGGAGGAGACTTGTGGTTCTGTTTTTACATTCCTGGCCAATCTCCTTTTTTTAACCCCCATTGCCACCAACAACAACCCTTTCTGATGGATGCGCTCCTTCTTTAGATGTTAGTACCTAAATCCAAAACCAAAACCAAACCTGTTGCCATCGAGTCGATTCCGACTCATAGCAACCCTATAGGACAGAGTAGAACTGCTCCATAGGGTTTCCAAGGAGCAACTGGTGGGTTCAAACTGCTGACCTTTTGTCTAGCAGCCGAGCTCTTAACCACTGCGCCACCAGAGCTCCAGTACCTGCTTAGACTGAGCAGAAGTGATCCAGAAAAACATTTCATCTATCTGAGCAGACTTGGATTATTTCAGATCTCATCCATTTTGTGTTGATCATGTGGTTTAAGTCTCAAAAGGAGATCCTTACTTCCAAATTCCTAGGTGGAGTATTGTCTTCCTTGAATAAATCAAACCCATAATGCACATTATCATCTAGTTTCAGTTTAAATAGGGGCAAGCACTTTATGACACTAGCAAAGCAGTCAGAGTGCAAATTTTTTAAATGTTCCCCAATCTTTCATGGTTGTCGCATTCACGCCTAATTCAGTAGCAAGTATTTTTAACAATTTGCCTTTATACAATTTATCAAAAAGTTTAAAACAACCCAGAGCAAAGGAGAATGACGAAAACCAAAGACAGGAAAGTACCAGCCCAAATGACTAAAAGATCATATGAATCAGCCTGAGCAGAAGAATTAGATGGTGCCTGGCTACCACCAACGAATGCCCTGACAGGGTTCACAATGGAGTCCCAGACAGAGCAGGAGAAAAATGTAGAACAGAAATCAAATTCACGTAAAGACCAGATTTACTGCTCTGAAAGAGACTGAAGGAACCCCTGAAACTACGGCCCCTGAACGCTCTGGTAATCCAGAACTGAAACCATTCGCGAAGCCCACATTTCCGATTAGACAGGCCTACAAAACAAAAAATAACACACGTGAGGAACGTGCTTCTTAGTTCAATAAAATACATGAGACCAAATAGGTAGCTCCTGTTCAAAAGCAGGACAAGATGGCAGGAAGGGACAGGAATTGGATAAACAGGGAACCAGAGGTGTAAAAGAGTGCCGGGCTGTCACATATTGGAGACTGCAACAAATGTCACAAAACAATATGTGTATAAATTTTTGAATGAGAAATTAACTTGAGCTGTAAACTTTCACCTAAAGCACAATTTTTTTAAAAAAGTTTAAAATAGTTTTCATCAAAATAACTTTCTCTTCCCACTCATGTTTCCTCAGTTAACATAATAAGTACTTGACTTACATACGTATGATAATGAATACAACTGGCATAAGCAGATTTGGGCCAAGTCTTGGAGAGCATAGGGATATGTGTGAGAAGTGTGTGGGTGTACTCCAGAGGAGCCCATCAGCCACCAGCGCTCACCAACAGTCAAGTAAGGTGTACAAAGGAAAAGAGAGCATCAGCTAACCCTGCAAGCTGCTTAAAAGGAGGTCAATTAAGAGTATATTATATAAATATTATGGAGCCCTGATGATGCAATGGTTAAGTGCTCAGGTACTAACCAAAAAGTTGGCAATTCAAATCCAACAGCAGCTCCGCGGGAGAAAAGACCTGCTCCAGTAAAGATTATAGCCTAGGAAGCCTTATGGGGCAGTTCTACTCTATCCTATAGGGTCACTGTGAGTCAGAACTGACTCAACAGCACACAACAACAACAACGTATAAATATTAATTTTGGGTCAAATTGTTAGACTTCTAAAAGAGGGGATGGTGGTGTAATTCTAAGTTTCTGGATAGACTCTTGTTCATTCTGCTCTATTTTCTCCTCCTTGCCGAAGAACATGTGATGTTCCATACCATGCTCCATCATCTCGTTCCCGTGACTTCTTCTGTAAGTGGGATCTCTCTATTGCAGTGTGTGTTTGCTATCACTCTGAGTACGGCAGAGACATGTGCAATGGGGTGGCCATAGCAGTCCACTCAGAGAACTGAACACTTACGCAGTGCACCTAAGTTGTCAGGGACATCCTTTACCCCAGTCTCAGGTTTCTATCTGGAGCACCTTCTAATAGGGTAACGCTCCTCATCTCTCAATATGCTCTCATTTATTTCTCTCCAGAGGAGAAGGAGTAAATTGTCTGATTAAACCAGTTGCTGTCAAGTTGATTCCGACTCATAACAACCCTATAGGACAGAGTAGAGCTGCCCCACAGTGTTTCCGATAAGTGGCTGGTGGATCTGAACTGCTGACCTTCTGGTTAGCAGCTGAGCTCTTAACCACTGCACCACCAGGGCTCCATTGTCTGAATGGTAAACCTGAAAGAAAAAACTGGACATGCTCAGCTCTGCCGTTTCTTCCTTCCTCTTTGGGATATGCCTGCTTGTAGAGAGCACACTGTAGGGGCTACTTTCATCGTGTGATAAGTGGCCTACTCCCAGAGGAAGGTCTGCAGCTGAGCAGCACTACCTGTGATTTGATGACCAACTCTGCCTAATTCTGGGGTGAAGTAATACAAGCAGGCTGTTTTGGTAACAGATCTAAATCTATGATCTCCGATACGTTTTATCAATTATAAAATAATGTTATTGCTGTTATGCTGAAAAGTTGATTCCGATTCATGGTGACCCCGTGTGTGTAGAGTAGAACTGTGCCATAGGGTTTTCAAGGCTGTGACCTTTAAGAAGCAAATTGCCAGGCCTGTTTTCCAAAGCACCTCCAGGTAGGCTCAAACCGCCAACTTTTTGGCTAGTGGTTGAGCATTTGTACATCCCAGGGACTCCTATAAAATAATAAGTAAATTATGTATAAATAAAATAATTGATAAAAAATAATGAAATTTTCATCTTCTCCGTCTGACTCCTAAACTTAGAAGGGAAAGTGGGATGTTACTGCATAGGAGCAAAGCAGGGTGTAATGTGTCCAGGAGATTGAAAATATGATAGCAGAAATAAAAAGTCAAAATTCAGTCATTTTAGAAATGGTTAAAGAAATATCCAAGCAAGAGAAACTTTTAAGAAGACAGAGAAAAGAGATAAGAAAAGTACAGGCTCAATCCAGGAGGTCTAACATCTGAATAAAACCAATTCTAGAAAGAGAGAACAGAGAAAATGAAAGATATAAAATTGTCAAAGAAGAAATTTTCCCAGAATTGAAAGACATGAGTTTCTGGATTAAAGGGGCCTGCAGAGTATATAAGGGAAAATACTAGCACCAAAGCACATCATAATAAAATGTTAAAATATTGGGAGCAAAGAGAAGATGGTAAAAGTTCTCAGGGGGAAAAGAAAAGGTTACAATCAATGGGTCAAGACTTCTAATTGATTCAAGCTATTCCTAATAGTGACACTGAAAGTTAAAAGACATTGGAGGAATGTCTTCAAATTTGTAGAGAAAATTGCTTCCAATCTAGAATTCTATAATTATAAGGATAGGATGAAGAAATCTTTAGGCATGAAAGGTCTCAAAATTTAGCTTTCATCCATCCTTTCTCCAAAAGCTCCTAGAGGATGTCCTCCATCAAGACAAGGGCATAGGCCAAGAACCATGAAGATATGGAGATCTGGCCCAAAAGAAAGGCAACAGGAGTTATGTTGAAGAAACAAACCCAGAGTGACAGCAGTGCAGTTTGCCTAGAAAATAACCAGACTCAAGCAGCTCAGGAGGCTGACCACAGAGGCTTGCAGGACAATTTAGTTTTAAGTACATAGAAAACTAAGCAAGCAAAAAAAAACAGGTTTGTGTTTTTAAAACAGAAAAACAAGTAGGGCAAGAAAGGAAATTCATCATAGTAACCTATACAGCTCTGTCTTGGTAGAAGTACAACCAGAATGTTCCTTAGAAGGAAAGATTGCTAGACTGTTTTACATACTTTGGACATGTTGTCAGGAGGGATCAGTCCCTGGAAAAGGACATCATGCTTGGTGAAGCACAGGGTCGGTGAAAAAGAGGAAGACCCTCAATGAGATGGATTGGCACGGTGGCTGCAACGATGGGCTCAAGCATAACAACGATTGTGAGCATGGCGCAGGACCGGGCAGGGTTTCATTCTGTGGTGCAGAGGGTCACTATGAGTCGGAACCGACTTGACAGCACCTAACAACAACAGCCTATACGGCTCTGCTGTAAATAGCATTTAGAAGCTAATAATAATATTAAAACTGAATACTGAGCTAACCGAAAACTCTGACACAATGAAGGATGATGGAAGGCAAGCTTGCGTTTGTAGTTAACAGGCAGTGGATGCAGAGAGCTAAAAGAAGAGATAAGGTATAAAACTGAGAAAAACAATCAAAAGCAGCATGTTGTTTAGTGAAGTGAAGGCAAATAGCAACAGAACAAACTACAGGAGTTGAAAATCATTGCCTCTGGGAAGTGAGAAATGGGGGGGGAGGGAGAGGGCAGGAAACTCTTTTTCCTAATGAGGCTTGCAAAATTTTCTTAGTTTTTAAACTACGTACTTATATAACTGACTTTGATACAAATGAAATCTAAATTCAAAAAATAAATAAACAGAAGTTTCTCCCTGGCTATTTCTACACTATATGGCAATGGATATCATTTACAAAATAGAGATTGTACCTTTATTTTTGTAGTTCCTAAAGCTCCATCGATTCCAAAGTCTTTCAGAATTTCTACACTCCAGTCTAAATGTTTGTTTCCCCTGCTGTGTTAGTTATTTGGCACTTCTCATGAGTTCTTTGCTTAAAAATTCTGCTGATCAACCACTAGGTCATTTACCCCAGACTAATTCTTAAAATAAATGACTCTTGTCCTGATTAAATACCGTTATCTCTACAGTTGTTGTGCAAGCCCAGATTAATGACATATTAATAAATGAGAAAAAAACTACAGTTCTGCACACAGTTATTGTGTGTAGAGTACCTCTAGTTCTGCACCTTATAAGGTGTATAGACAAAACCACCACATCACTTTACACCAGCTTTTATTACTTGAAAAAATTATTTTTAACTTGCCTTTTTAAAAATACATTTTGTATTAAATGTGGAATATTGAAGACAGTAGTTGAAGCAGATATATAAGCAGATCAGTTTTAAATAAAGATCACTATTAAATATATATGTATATATATGCTCAGATGTATGTCTTTAGGTGATATTATACCTTGACTAAAGGAGCCCTGGTGGCATGGTAGCTAAGCACTTGGCTGCTAACTGAAAAGTCTGAGATTGGAACCCAGCAGGCACATAGCGGCAGAAAGATGTGGCAGTCAGCTTCTGTAAAGATTACAGCCTTGGAAACCCTATGGTGGAGTTCTACTCTGTACTATAGCGTCCCTAGGGGTTGGAATAGTCTCCATGGCAACAAGTTTGTTTTTTGGGGGGAGGGGGTAGGCCTTGGCTAAAGACATGAGAAAGAGCCCTGGTGGCACAGTGGTTAAGAGCTCGGCTGTGAACCAAAAGGTTGGCAGTTCAAACCCACCAGCTGCTCTGCGTGAGAAATCAGCTTCCATAAAGATTACAGCCTTGGAACCCTACGGACAGTTCTCTGTCCTGCAGAGTCTCTGTGAGTTGGAATCGACTCAACGGCAACAGATTTGTTTTGTTTTGTTAAAGACATGAGAGAATTTTTTATAATTATTGACTTAGATGGTAAGTCCCTAAGATAAATGGATAAGTAATGTATCTTAGTTTTTCTTTCTCCAGTACAGCACACAACCAAGCGAAATATTATTAATAATACTTGAGATGGTGGCATTGTCAGTTGTTACTCTTTAAGAGAGTCAAACATTTTTTATCTTTCTTAAAAGACAAATTTAAGTCAAATGAAGTGCTGAAAATGTTATCTCCAAAAGAGAGAGGGGGGAAGAAAACTCTACCTTAGTTCCATGATGTTTAATATGGAAATTTCAAAGGCAAAATATGGTTATACTTTTATACTTGGGTGAGCACAGATTGGAACTACTAAGCATAAGTTTGAAGAAGTCTGATTCTAATGCAACCTCACTATTTCACAAAGGAAGAAACTCAGACTCAGAGAAGTGGCTTGCACAGGCCCCACAACTGCTGAATGCAGACACCAAACCCAGGCTTATCTGTCTCTCAGCCCAAGGTTCTTTCTCCATGGCATAGCCTCATCTTCTTCGTAAAGATGACTGTCTATATGTGTGTGTAGGGAGCCCTGGTGGTGCAGTGGTTAAGCACTCAGATGCTAACCAAAAGGCTGGCGATTCAAACTCACCCAGCTACTCTTCCAGAGAAAGACCTGGAGAGCTGCTCCTGTAAAGATGAACCAAACCAAACCCACTGCCGTTGATTCTGACTCCTAGCGACCCTATAGGACGGAGTAAAATGGCCCCATAGGGTTTCCCAGGAGCAGCTGGTGGATTTGAACTGCCAACATTTGGTTAGCAGCCAAGCTCTTAATCTCTGTGCTACCAAGTCTCCCTGTAAAGATTACTGCCTAGGAAATCCTATGGGGCAGTTCTACTCTGTCACATGGGGTCACTATGAGTTGGAATTGACTCAACAGCACACAACATATATTATATATACATATACACTCGTAATAACAACCACAATAAACTTCGCATTTATTGAGCACTTAACATGCATCTGGTACTGCTTCGGTGTATTCCTCTGTGTTAGCTCATTTAATCCTCCCAGCATTCCAAAGCTGTGGGTGCTTCTACCACCCCTACTTCACTGGGAGGAGACTGAGCTTCAGAGGGTTAGTAGCAGCCTATGGAGTGGCTGAGCCAGGCCAGGCACTCCAAAGTCGAACTCATGTTCTGGACCCTCTTTAACACATGAACTGCCTATGATGAAGTAAGGGTGACTCCATGTGTTTGTAAAAGAGACCCTGAGAGCTTGGTTAACAAGCAACTTTCTCCCCACTGAGTGTAAGAGATTTCAGTGGTTTAAAAAAAAAAAAAAAACAATGCTTAGGGGAGAAACTATTTTGTTTCATATTTCTGAACATCCGCCAAGTCACTGCTGGAAGTGTATTTTAAAGTAAGAATCGTAACTTATAAAACACACAAGTCAGCTGAGCAAACTTTCACTAGTAAATCCAAACCTGGGGGTTTAAAAAAAAAAAAAAACAACAAGCAAAGGGACTTGGGAACATCTACTATGCTTTTGGAATTAAAAAATCAGCAGCAATCTGCAGCCAAGCCTCTGAAGCCCAAGGGTCCCGCCAGGGCACTGCCGCCCTCCGTGCCCCTGACCTGGGTCACCGCTGTGAGGCTGAGGGGCTCAGTGGCCAAGATCTGCCCCTATCTGGGCTCACAGATCCCGTTGGCCACGAATCCCAGACCACGTGCGCGGGGATCACAGGCGGCAGTGGGACCGTCAGGGCAGTGGCAGCACAGGCGCGTGGGCAAACCGCAGATCTCGCCCGTAGGGGGCTTAGGGCTGACACATCCCCACCCCTAGCCCGCCCTTGGGAATCTCCGACTTCCCAGCTCCAAGCCCCAGATAGCCAAGAGCTGAAGACGCCAGTTTCGGGGGCCAGGGCAGCCCCAAGTATGCAGGCGCTGCAGTGACCTTGGGACGCGAGTGGTGAGACAAGTAGATGTGGGTTCCTCGCCCGGGCGTGGCGCGTTCGCAGCCGCTGGCCACAAATGCCCTTTTTCATAGTCAGTACAGCTCGGCGCCCCGCCTGCTTGGCTGGCAGGGATTCGGCGCAGACAGCCTGGAGTTCGAGCGCTCAAAACTTGGCCGAGCATCCCCCAGCGTCCTAACCTCCCTCCTCTCTGCTCTAAGGGGTGAGTTCACTCCGAGTTCGAGGTGGTCAAGTTGGGGAGGGGGTGGCTGCAGCGCCACCCTTGCTGGCGCCTCAGCCCACTCTCACCTGTTCCTGAGGCCCTCGGCCTCAGATTGCTCTGTCCCCCGGCGAGTCCCCAGGTGCCCGGCCGTGCCATGCTGTGGACTAGCCCCGCAACGTCACCCGCGTGGGAACCGGGACGCGGGGAGCCTTGCCGGGAATGCACTGACATTCCAGACGCGTGTGCGCGGTGAGGGAGAACAGAAGCTGGATTTCGCGAGCTTTGTGCTCCCAAATCCCTATGTCCGGAACCAGGGTACTGCGTGAGGTGGGGATCTCCACCCGCCTTGCTGCAGTCTACTCTGCAAACGGGCCACATCGGGGGCTTCCGCAGTTAAGGGTCCGCGACCACCTCCTTCTCCTCCTACTCCTTGTAGCCACAGCTACTAGCCCCCGTCTTGAGCTCTTGGTCAAGCTTGGGTATTATTCCAAACCCCCACGTACGCAAGGAAAAAAAACTCGAGGGGCGCGTGAAAAGGAAGTTCAGCGCCAGCTTCTCCAGCGAGCGCTCTACAAGAGCGTTGCTCCGGGCGTTTTAGAGCCAGCAACGCAGAGCGCGGAGACGGGGGAAACGAGTGTCTCCTGGGTCCAGACAGAGCAAGTCATTTTTGGCAGAAACCACAGAAGCTCATTTATAAGGGGCTACAGGGGCCATGGAAAGGAATGAGACAGGCGATACAATGAGCCTTTAAAAGAAACCTGGGCTCTGCGGAAAGAGCAGCGGAGAAAACCCTGGGACACCAGCTAGCTAAGCATAGGCACGCGGGCTGCAACGAGTCCCCGGAGGCGGCCGCTATAGCAGGAGACGCACACCGATCGGGGCTGGGTAGCAAATTCTTTTGGCCTCGACACGCTTTCAGACCCTGGTTGGAGCGGGGCACCGGGAGTGTGTCTCTAATTGCCAGCCCGACGCCCGCGAAGGGGGAGCGAGGAAGAAAACACCCAGGCTTTTTGACGGCACCTGTTGGACCCGGGCAGGTAGAATGACAGGCTCCCACACCCGTCCCCCAGGCTCCGCGACCTCCCAGGACCCTCAACGTGCTCCTCTGGACTGCAGTGGGCGACCATCAAAGGGCGTCCCAACCAGATAGCATGTCCTGGGACCGTCCCCCGCGTGCGCGCTGTCGGCGAGTCCTCAGCGCTGCAGGGGGCAGTGGGCCCGCCGCGGTGGGGCGGGTGTGTAGGAGAGCCAAGGGGAGTTGAGGGCTTGGGGCCGGGGCATGGGGCGCGCTCCCGCTCACCTCGCTCACTGGCCTGGATGTAGCGCACGAGGTCCTCCAGGTCCAAATCTTTAGTCTCGTCAAAATTGTAGGCGGACGTGTGCAAACCCTCCTCCTGGAAGACCTCGTGGACCCCCTCAAGGGTGAAGAAGCAGTTCCTCTCCAGCTTGTCGTCGCTGTAAACCAGCGCGGCGCGGCTCCAGTGGTGGTGGCGGAACAGGGCGAGCATCATCTCGCCCATCTTGGCGTAGGCGGGCGCCACACGCGTGAGGTGCGAGTACTCGGTTTCCTTGTGCTGGAAGCCAGCGGCCAGTGCCCCGGCCGACAGCATGGGTAGGTCCCAGTGCGATGCCAGCCGGGCCACAGGCGCGGCCGCGTACTCGCACACCGGCCCCAGGATGAGGTCGGGCTTGGCTCCCCGCGCCGCTGCCACGCGGTCCACCAGGTTAAAGAGCGCGCGGTTGCCGCAGTCCGAGTCCTCGTAGGCCACCTGGAAGCGGGTGCCGGGCGGCAATAGTCGCCGCCCGGTCCCATTGCCCTCCACGCTGCGCAGCGCGTACTCGATGGCCGGCCGTACACGGGCCAGGGAGAACAGGTAGGAGTCGTCCTGGGGCAGCAGCACCAGCACCTCGATCTTCTGCAGGGACAGCGCCTCTCCGTCCCGGCGCCCGGCGCCTGGGCGCGCACCCACGCGGTCACCGCCACCCGTGCCGCCGGCCAGCACCACCCAGCCGAGCAGGACGCACGCGGAGAAAGTGAGCACCAGCAGAGACGGCATGGTGCCGCGAGCTAGCGCCAGCCCTGGCCGCAGACTCGCCCTCTACCCCTCACCCACACTGCCGCGCCCCTCCCCAATCTTCTCTCCTAGGTCCCTGCGCCCCCTTGGGCGCTCTAAGAAAACAGAACTCTCCCCTTCAACTCGCCAAAAGATAGAGAGGAAGAGTCCTTCTCTGCAATGTCAGTAGTTTAAAAAAAGAAAAAAGTTCACTGGGTGTAAACCTGTGCTCTTGTAATATCTTTACATATATATACTTATTATAAATATATATTCGCCCTCCCTGTATATATACTATTTTGCTTAGAAGTGGCTTCTTATTTGGGCGCTGCTGAGATGGCTTTTGAAAGCGTATTTGTAAAAGAAAAAAAAAGTTAGACTTGTCCAAGTGCTTGTAATTGACGGTGCATCCCCCTCGCGTTTGATCTCATTGATTCGCGCCGGTTCCTGGATCCATAGCTCGCGTTTAAATAGCGTGGCAGTGGCGGAGCGTGTTACCACACAAGGCGCGCCGAGGCCGGGCTTGTATTTCCAGCGAGTGGGGTGTTGGGGGTGGGGAGAGATGGGGGCTGGGCTGGGGGAGCCTCTCATTAACATTCTTACATCAGGGCTCCTCCCCGCACCCCTGCCCTTCTCACTCCCCCCCACCCCCACCACACACACACACACACACACACACACACACACACACACACACATACACCCGTCCTTATGCCTCGCTCCCCTGCAGCCCTAGCCTTTTCCTTAAAGCCGCAGCCACCCACGTCTGCACCGAGCAGAGCCCCCCGCGCCGCGCGCCTCCGCGATCCCCACCTCTCCACTGCCCAGCATGCGGCAGCCCACTCTCCAGCTGTTGGCCTTAAAAAAAAAATGTGTTTGGAAGTAAAGAAACTTTGTCGCTAAACCTGCACACACAGTGCAAAAAAAGAAAAACAAGGATTGAGGAAGGGGTGGTTCTAGAAATCGGTGGTTTAGATGCAAAAATTCCTAAATCCGGGTCGCTCTCACCTCTTTCTCTCTCTGACCACGTGGACTCCTGACGCGCCAACTCCGAACAGGCACCCTACCATCCCGATCCCCCGGCGCAAGGTCAGCGAGCAGAGTCCAAGGGTCCAGTGCAGATGTCTTGCCGACCTGGGACGCGGCCCTCGCGGGGCTGGCAGGGGCGGGCGCCACACCCCCCTCACTCCAGCCCCGGCCCCTTCCCTTAGGTCGCGTGGTTTCGCTCTGGAGTGGCAGCGGTGCCGGGGTGCCAGGGTCCCCGCGAACAGACTCTCCACTGGAGCATTTGGAGCGGGAAAGCGAAACTTGTTCCCAAAGGAGTGGCCGCTAGCGAGCGATTCGGCTTCTGAAGTGGCAAAAAGCTTGAAAGGTATCCCCAAGACATCATCGGGACTTCGGTTGCTAAACCAGGTAACTAAATAAAGAGACAGTCTCCCCTAGCTGAAAGATTCCCCTTAGGGTTGCCTGGGTGCGGGCGCAGCTTTGCTCCAGCCCGCGCGCTGGGAAATCCAACTGCTCCTCCCTCCTCCGGGGCGCGCGAGACACTGTGCTCGGGGTTCAGCGATGCTAGGAAAGGTCCTGCCTTGGAGACCCAGTCCTGCCACTGGTCGCAGTCACAGCAGCAGTACAGACGAGGATAGAAACGGTCGCGGAAAAGCCTGTAGTCAGAGGCGCCTCGCCGGAATCCGCCGCGCGGCTGGACAGGTCCGAATGGAACTTGACCCTCTGAACGTGGCGACACGCAGAGGTTATTTGCAATAAAACGTGCTACATTGGATGGAAGAATTCAAACACTTAAGCCCCGCAAATTAAAATAAATTGAAAATGTTTTAAAATGTTCTTTCATTTGCCTGGGCTTCTGTGTCCACAAATTTCTAATAGTCTTAGACCAACGCCCTCTTTCGGCAGAAACTTGCACCCGACTCGTAACCCGGTTGTCACCGCCCCCAGGCGTTACGTTTCTTAACTCAGAAACCTCTCGCTCTCATTTGTGGCGATGAGAAAGCAGTCTGAGGTTTCCCAGGATGTGCTAGCCCTTGCCGCCGTTACTAGCACCCTCCTTATGTCTCTTTCAGGTACCGCAAATGTAACTATGGGTACCGCTTCATCCTCTGGGTCATTTAGATTTCAGATTATACACTGTGATTCCTGAGTCTTCACTGTAAATTGTTGTCGCACGTTGCAGTGGAGCCTCATTCTGACTCATGGCCACCCCATGTGTGCAGAGTAAAACTGCTCCGTAACTTTTTCAAGGCTGTGACCTTTCCAGAGCAGATCGGCAGGCCTGTCTTCTCCCAGGCGCCTCTGGGTGGATTTGAACCACCAACGTTTCTGCTAGTAGTGGATCACTTAAACCCTTGCGCCACCCAGCTTCTAACTCCTGCCAGGACTTTGGCTTAATTAGAGCTGCTAAACCAGACCGATTGTCGTCGAGTCGATTCCGACTCATAGCGACCCTATAATTAGAGCTGCCAAGCAGTAGCAAAAGAAGCATCTGTTAAAAGTTTATTTCTACAAACTGGATAATCCACAGACTCTGGCAATTCAGAGTTAGAGCCTCACAGAAATTGAAGACTTCCTGAACCTCTTAGAGGAGGGCAAGCATTTTATGGAATCATAGATTTAAAAAAAGAACAAGGGCTAAATCCCTAATTCCAGAAGTCTTAATGGATTTCAAATCTGGTTGCCAGGAGACGTGAAGAAACACGGGGTTTCCTATTTCTCCCCGGTATGCCCTGTGTCTCGAACGCGAGCCAAAGGCGATATGATTCTGCACAGTGTGTGGTGTGGGCTTATGCGGAGAGGCTGGGGTTTCAGCGGCACTGGGCGTAAATGCCTCTCCCCTCCCAGGCGCTGCCCAGCCTCGCCGAGGGTCACTAGCAGGACAGTGCGTTTACGTTCTGGGTGAGTACCGCAGCCTCCCTCTGATCTTTGAGTAGGAGCTCTTCCAGCGTGTCACTTCGGAGTGGGACAAGATGAAGCTGTGGAAGCAAAGAGCCCCCAAACTAGATAGCAAAATGAGAAAGCCAGTGCTCAAAATACCCACATAAAAACGTACAATGAGCAAAAATTAGGATTGTTTAAGAATGTTTTTCAAATCAAAAGAGGCACAAAATTATAGGAAGACCCACCCAGTAATATCAGCATATGGCATTTTAATGTTATGGGTTTATTTACTTTGATCAAACTAGATTTCTAGCAACCAGCTAAAAGTTTGTGTAAATATCATGGAGTTCTAAAATCTGAGGGCTGGAAAAAGACCTTAAGAAGTCACCTGGCCTGACACCTCTCACTCTGTAGATAAAGAATTGAGGCCCAACCAATATAAATGACATACCTCTTCATCCCGAGAACATTTTTAATAGGACTGGATCAGAAATAAAGCATGTACCATCTATTATACCACATAGAAGAGGGCTGAGGAAAAAGCTAACCCTGACCTTAAATAATATCAAAATTTTATATATAGCTAAGTTTTGAGGATATACAGCACAGCAAAACTGAAAATTAGTAAGTCATTTTATAACAGAATTTTTTGTAGCACTCTAATCATAAAGATGAACCAAAACAAATAAGATTGAAAAAAGGAAAAGAAATAGAAGCAACTCATCCCTTAAGCTCAATTTTTAAATATTCTTCCTTTCAATTCTATAAAACACAGAAATGGGCGGTGGGGGCGGAGCGGCACTTTTTTTAACATTCAGAAGAATGCTAACTTCTTCACTGAGTGCATCCTTTCTGGCGAATATTATTGAATAATAATAGAGAAAAGTTATGGGGACATTCTGCAAAGAAAAATAAGATTAGCCAACTGAAACTTAAAGACAATGTTAGCCCTATATGTGATATTCCAAAAACTAATAGGCTTTTTATAGAATTTAGAAACGATTTTATCAATACCCACAAACGATGATTTTCTAACTTTCAGCCACTGAAATAAGGTGGCAAGTTTTCTAGAAAGTAATTACCTTTGTTTTCCAACTCTGTGAAATGAAATTAGTATCTACATGTCATTCCTCTACCGCTAGGTAAGACGTTACATTGGGAAACTCAACATGTGATTCTGTGAATTGTATTAGAAAAGCTATCAGAGAGAGGTGTACTCCGCCAACTGTAGTAGGCCATAGATCCCCTCACCCTCAGAATCCTGGCCACAGTCTCTCACATAAAAGCTCACCCAGATTTTTAAGGAGAGCTTCTTCTTCTTCTCCCTTGTCGAGCCAGCCCTGAAGTCACATTTAAGAACATCACTGGGAAGCCTCTGGCCCACAAAGAAAATACTTCTGGGGACAGAACTGTTGAAAACACACTTCCCCCTAGAGGCAGAAAAGATGAAAGAATATTACACATAATTCAAGAACATTTCTGTAATTTAATGAGCATTGAGATTTTCGTTTTAACATATAGTTGATGTTTTAGAGGAAACCATTGGAGGCGAGGGGAAAATCAATAGATGCCAAAAAATTAAATTAAAACTTTGCCTCCAGGTTTCAGCTTTCCTGATCAGGGACTCTGTTACTTGCCCCCTTTTCTTCTGTTATACAAATCTATGAATGCTTGCCAGCACCGTGAATAATAGCAATTATATAATTTTTCATTTAAATTTCATCAGAAACTGAAGTTAAATGTGGCCTTGAGGGATTCTTTTGAAAACACAGCTCTAGCAGATTTATCTCCTTATGGTCAGAGTTGTTTCTGTATTACTGTTCTCTTAGGTTTCCATTATTTCTTTGAAGATGTTCTTTCTGAAGCAAAGTGACATTAGAAAGACTTTCTAAAAAATGTATAGCTGGTCCGTGATTTAATCTTAGCACCAGTATGAGCAAGTCCCTGGTGGAACAAACAGCTAAGCACTGAATGACTAACCAAAAAATTTGGTGATTTGAACCCACCCAGAGGCTCATGGAGCCCTGGTGGTGCAGTGGTTAAGAGCTACGACTGCTAACCAGAAGGTTGGCAGTTCGAATCCACCAGTTGCTCCTTGGAAACCCTATGGGGCAGTTCTACTCTGTTCTATAAGGTCATTATGAGCCGGAATTGACTCGACAGCAATGAGGTTTTTTTTAGAGGCACCTTGGAAGAAAGGCCTGGCAATCTGCTTCTGAAAGGTCGCAGCCTTGAAAACCCTATGGAGTGCAGTTCTACTCTACAGCACGTGGAGTTGCCATGAGTCGGAATCAACTCGTTGGCAACTAGTTTTGGTTTGGTTTGAGTTTTTTTGTTTGTTTACTGGTACGAGATTTTGTAGGATTTGCAAGCTACATGAAGAATTCTTATAACATTGATTTATAGACAAGTTATTTAATGTAGATTATTATAGTCACAAAAATAAATGTATGTGCCTCAACTTTATGCATACCAATTCTAATGACATATTTAATGGGTTTATTTCATTGTACGCTGCTATGTTCCTAAAAGAATTTGAGAAGCCACATATATTCATAAAATGAAATTTTAGAAAATTTTCTACATAGCAACATTCACAACCATTGAGTCTTAATTTCTTGGGTCCTCCTTTCTTCCTTAAGCCTTTACTAATGACCCCAAGTCTCAGCAACCTCTCCTCTCCCATCTGAGTTTCCACAGAAAGAAAAAGAATTAAGGGTTCTTGATGGCACTAAATTTTATTTCCACTTACAGGGAGGTATGTCTGCTTTGGGATCCAGAAGCCTCACAAACGTGGTCATAGCCTATCACCTAACCTATCTGACCTGAGTTTCCTCATTTTCCTCACTTCTAAAATGAAGAGAATGATATTATCCTCGTGTCATAGAAGTAAGGATTAAAAAAAAGTTAGACGCAAAGTGCTTGGTATACAGTAGGAAATTAATAAATGACAGCTCTTGTTATTACATTCCTTCAATGCCTGGTAAAGAATACTACACCAATTAAGAGTCATTAAATTGTTATTCCCCCACACGTCTGTCAGTTTGTCGTACTGTAGGGGCTTCCTTGTTGCTATGATCCTGGAAGCTATGCCACCAGTATTCAAATACCAGCAGGTTCACCCATGGCAGACAGGTTTCAGCTGAGCTTCCAGACTAAGACAAACTAGAAGAAGGACCCAGCAGTCTACTTGTGAAAAGAATTAGCCAGTGAAAACCTTATGAATAGCAGTGGAACACTGTCTGATACAGTGCCAGAAGATGAGCTCCTCAGGTTGGAAGGCACTCAAAATGCCACTGAGGAAGAGCTGCCATCTCAAAGTAGAGTCAACCTTAATGACAAAGATGGAGTCAGGCTTTTGGGACCTTCATTTGCTGATGCGGCACAACTCAAAATGAGAAGAAACAGCTACAAACATCCGTTTAGAGGGTCAGCGAAAAAGAGGAAGACCCTCAACAAGATGGATCAACACCATGGCTGCAAAAATGGGCTCAAGCATAACAACGATTGTGGGCGTGGCGCAGGACTGGCAGTATTTTGTTCCATTGTACATCGGTCACTACGCGTCGGAACCTACTCAAGGACACCTAACAACAACAACAACAACAAATTCTTATGGGGTGAATTAATCAATCAAAAACTCTAAACAGCATGGTTTATGTGTAACTTGTTCGGATTTATCTATTGCCTGATCACAATGGGCCTTATTTTATAATGTTTGTTTGGTAGCAGTGGCTTCCCTAGGGGAACCCTTTTAGAAATGACTTTGATATTGGCCCTGGATTCCCAACCCGAAATGTTGCCAGATAGCCTTGAGACAAGAGCTTGTTCAATATTCTTTCCCTTATGGGGGGCACAGGAAGCAGGGACTCATATCTCCACTCCACAACTATCCTTACCAGCTATTAGGCGCTTCCAGAAATTCGGGCCACATCTAGCCTGAGAGATCTAAGGAGAGCAAGGGGAGACAGGGCTAAGTCAGGGAGTGATAAAAATAAGGGGAAATACAGAAGTGGTTGTGCAAAGGAGCAGGACTTGGAGGATGAAAGGGAGTAAGAAGCAGATTGTATGAAAGCATAAAAAGGATTGTACTGAAAGGAATATATTTAATTTATGTGTTACCGATGTTATCATAAATATTGAGAGGATAGTGGAATATAACCTAATGTACTAAATATTCAGGCTATAAAAATGTTTGGCCCAGGGTTTAATACTCTCTCGTCTAATTCAACAAATCTTTTTAAACATCTACAGTGTGTCAAAGATTGCAGTGTTCTATAGCTTGAACCTGTTGTATCAGACATTCATTTGTCTTTTTTAGGGATATAATTTGGCCCAATTCATATTTAAATCTGTGCAAAAGACTATCATGTTACAAAAGCCAGATGTGCTATCTTCAAGAGACACATTGACAGGACAAAAATATACCAAATTTCTAAAATATCTTATAAAAATTCATTTTCCTGACCATATTGAAGTTTATACTCTAAATTAATCAGCATTAACCCATCAACTCCATGAACTCAGGGATTTTCTCTTCCATGCTGTGTTCCCTCCTTCAAGGAGGAGGGATCAATATAGTAGTCACCTAAAATTTTATTGCTCCAAGGTGGGGCCAAGATGGCAGAGTAGTCAGATACTTCCTGTGGTCCCTCTTACAAAACAGACCCCAAAAAACAAGTGAATCGATTGTATATGACAATCTAGGATCCCTGAACATCAAAGGCAAAGTTGAGTTATCCGACTGAGTGGCAGCGGGAGGGAAAGACGGTTTGGAGGTAGTGAGGAGTTGCCAGAACTGATGTGGCAGGAGCCCGTGCCCTTCAGACCGGAGAGGCTCACATATGCTATGAGACAAGCAGTGGCGCTCAGGAGGTGTTTTCCACATCAGGAGAGGCCCAGCAGCAGAGAATCTACTTGGACATCCAGAACCAGTGAGAAGCAGCGCTCAGTAAGCAAAAGACAGGTACTTGCATCTGGCCAACCCCGTGGAACAGAAACACACCCTTTGGGAAAAACCTCTATCTCATTTACCTCCCCCCTCCCCACTCTGCACTGGGTCCAGGACAGCTTCAGTGATTGTCGAGTCCCCTGGGCTGGAAGTGGGACCCATCACGTGCCCTGAGACATTCTCCCAGCTTTGGAGAGGGAACAAATTAACAAACAGGAAAAATAAACGGCCAGCCTCCCTAAGCCAGGAACTCAGGGTATGCACAGCTTCTTTGCCTAGACACAGGCATAAAGGGTCCACAGATTTTGAGTGCCTGTCACTCCTGAGTAGACTTGTGTGGGCCCATTTTAACAGCGTAGGCCCTCATTACTACAGTACAACAGGGTATATCCCTGAAGTCTGACTTCAATTGTTTTAGCTGTGAAGTGGCAGGTTTGTGACATTTGACACTGATCTGCCCATTAAGCAGGGTGTTCACCTACCCACATCAGGGGCCTGAGGACTGGTGGCTCCACCCACACCACCTAGCCACCTGCTACAGGGGTCCAAGAATAAGTGGTGCCTCCCAGCCCTTACAGCCAACAGCATTGGGTGCTCATAGTCTGACTGTAAAACCCACCCACCTACACGCTCTAGGGAACAGGAAGACACTTCCCTCCCAGGCACTCAGGGGCAGCCATCAGCCTCTGCCCTTGCTCAGTGTGTGACCCCACTACTGCAGCCAGATACCTGTGCCTACACCAATCACCCATGCCAGTCTAGGACTATAGGTGAAAGCCTGCACCACACACTTGGTGACCAACTACCTGGACACCTGAGCTGAATCCATACAAGAAAAGTAAACGGAATCCTGTGCTCATATACTGTGCTCAGATCTAACCACCTGGTGACAGGACGTTAGAGCTTCAAAGGTGCCGATAATCAAACTAGCTCACACAAGCAGCCTATTTGGGCATATCAAAACAAAACAAGAAGCTAGGACAAAGTAAGCAAACATAAAATAAATAAATATAATAACTTATTGATGGCTTGGAGACAACAGTCAATATCAAATCACATAAACAGGCAGTCCATGATGGCTTCAGCAAGTTCCCAAAATAAAGAATCTAGAAATTTTCTGGAAGAAGAGAATGTCTTGAACTTCCGGAGACAGAATACAGAAGACTAACATTCAGAACTCTTCAAAATATCAGGAAGGAGATGTGGCAAAACACAGACCAAGCTAAGGAACACACAGACAAAACAATAGAGGATGTTAAGAAGGTTATTCAAGAGTGTAGTGACAAATTTAATAGGCTGCAAGAATCCATAGAGAGACAGCAATCAGAAATCCAGAAGATTAACAATAAAATTTCAAAATTAGACAACTCAATAGAAAGTCATAGGAGCAGAATTAAGGCAATAGAAGTCAGAATTAGTGAGACTGAAGACAAATCACTTGACACCAACTTATTTGAGGAAAAAATCAGATAAAAGAATTTTAAAAAATGAAGAAACTCTAATAATTATGTAAGACTTTATCAAGAGGAATAACCTATGAGTGATTGGAGTACCAGAACGTGGGGTGGGGGGCGGTAACAGAAAATACAGAGACAATTGTTGCAGATTTCTTGGCAGAAAACTTCCCTGATATCATGAAAGATGAGAAGATATCTATCCAAGATGCTCATTGAACCCCAGTTAAGGTAGATCCCAAAAGAAAGTCATATTATATATGATTATAAAGACATTATAATCAAACTTGCCAAAACCAAAGATAAAGAGAGAATTTTCAGAGTGTCTAGGGATAAAAGAAAAGTTATCTACAAAGGAGAGTCAATAAGACTAAGCTTGGACTACTCAGCAGAAACCGTGCAGGCAAGAAGGCAATGGGATGACATATATAAAGCCTTGAAGGAAAAAAATTGTCAGCCAAGAATTATATATCCAGCAAAACTGTCTCTCAAATACGATGAAGAAATTAGGGCATTTCCAGATAAACCGAAGTTTAGGGAATTTGCAAAAACCAAACCAAAACTACAAGAAATGCTAAAGGGAGTCCTCTGGTTAGAAAATCAACAACATCAGATAACAACCCAAGACTAGAACACAGGACAGAGCAAGCAGAGTTCAACCCAGATAGGGAAGTCGCAAAAATTAATCAAAGCTAAAACACTGAAAATAGGGAAATAGAGATGTCAATACTTAAAAGATGACAACATTAAAACAAAAAAGAGGGACTAAAATATGTAGACATGGGTTTTTCATATAGAGAGGAAGTCACAGCAATATTAAGAAATAAAAGACTGGTTTAAACTTAGAAAAATAGGGGTAAATATTAAGGTAACCACAAAGGAAACTAACAATCCTACACATCAAAATAAAAAACAGAAAAATATAAAGACTCAACAAATACAAAATCAACAACAATGAAAAAGAGGAAAAGAAAATACATGAAGAAAAACGATTCAGCACAGAAAATTAAGTGGAACCAAGAAACTGTGAACAACACACACAAAAAAGACATCAAAAAGACAGCACTAAACTCATACCTATCAATAATTACGCTGAATGCAAATGGACTAAATGCACCAATAAAGAGACAGAGAGTGGCAGATTGGATAAAAAAACACGATCCATCCATATGCTGCCTACAGGAGACACACCTTAGACTTAAAGACACAAACAAACTAAAACTCAAATGTTGGAAAAATATATATCAAGCAAGCAACACTCAAAAAAGAGCAGGAGTGGCAATATTAATCTCTGACAAAATAGACTTTAAAGTAAAATCTGATCACAAAGGATAAGGAAGGACACTATATAATGATTAAAGGGTCAATACACCAGGAAGACATAACTATAATAAATATTTACATACCAAATGACAGGGCTCCAAAATACATAAACTCTAGCAGCATTGAAAAGAGAGATAGGCAGCTCCACAATAGTAGAAGAGACTTCAACACACCACTTTTGGTGAAGGACAGAACATCCATAAAGAAGCTCAATAAAGACACAGAAGATCTAAATGCTACAATCAACCAACTTGATCTCATAGACATATAATGAACAGTCCACCCAACAGCAGCCAAGTATACTTTCTTTTCCAAAGCACATGGAACATTCTCCAGAATAGACCACATATTA
>NW_004444071.1:3762468-3763981 GCF_000243295.1 Trichechus manatus latirostris | reverse complement strand
CCCTGTCTCACTGCTCACTTCTGTCTTTTATATCTCAAGAGATTGCCTCAGGACACAATCCAGTCTTGTAGATCAGGTCCTGCCTTACTAACACAACTGCCACCCATCCTCCCTCATTAACATCATGGAGGCAGGTTTACAACATACAGGAAAATCACACAGTACCAGGAATCATGGCCTAGCCAAATTGATACACACATTTTCGGGGGGGACATAGTTCAAATCATGACAGTAGGGAAGAAGTCAAAGTATCTCTATTTGCAGATGATATGATCTTATACACAGAAAACCCCAAAGAATCCACAAGAAAACTACTAGAACTAATAAAAGATTTCAGCAAAGTATCAGGATACAAGATAAGCATACAAATATCAGTTGGATTCCTCTACAATAACAAAGAGAACTTTGAAGAGAAATCACCGAATCAATACCATTTACAATATCCCCCAAGAAGATAACATACTTAGGAATAAATCTAACCAGAGATGTAAAAGATCTATGCAATGAAAACTAAGACACTACTGCAAGAAACCAAAAGAGACCTGCATAAGTGGAAAAAGATGCCTTGCTCATGGATAGGAAGACTCAACATTGTGAAAATGTCAGTTCTACCCAAAGCGATCTCCAGATACAATGCAATCCCGATCCAAATTCAATGGCATTTTTTAATGAGATGGAGAAAGAAATCACCAACTTCATATGGAAAGGGAAACATCCCTGGATAAGTAAAGCATTACTCAAGAAGAACAAAGTGGGAGGCCTCATACTACCTGGTTTTAGAACCTATTATACCTCCACAGCGGTCAAAACAGCCTGGTACTGGTACAACAACAGATACATAGACCAATGGAACAGAATTCAGAATCCAGACATAAATCCATCTACCTATGAGCAGCTGATATTTGACAAAGGCCCAAAGTCCATTAATTGGGGAAAAGACAGTCTCTTTAACAAATGGTGCTACCATAACTGGATATCCATCTGCAAAAAACTGAAACAACACCCATACCTCACACCACGCACAAAAACTAACTCAAAATGGATCAAAGACCTAAATCTAAAATCGAAAACGATAAAGATCATGGAAGGAAAAATAGGGACAATGCTAGAAGCCCTAATACATGGCATAAACAGAATACGAACCATAAGTAACAATGCACAAGCACCAGAAGAGAGACTAGACAAATGGGAGCTCCTAAAATTCAAACACTTATGCTCATCAAAAGACTTCACCAAAAGGGTCAAAAGACAACCTACAGACTGGGAAGAAAATTTTGGCTACAACAAATCCAATCGGCGTCTAATCCCTAAAATCTACAAGATACTGCAAAACCTCAACAACAAAAAGACAAATAACCCAATTAAAAAATGGGCAAAGGATATGAATAGGCACTTCGCTAAAGAAGACATTCAGGCAGCTAACAGCCACCTGAAGAAATGTTCAGGATGATTAGCCATTAGAGAAATCCAGATCAAAACTACAATGAGATACCATCTCACCCCAACAAGGCTA
>NW_004444071.1:3740935-3762020 GCF_000243295.1 Trichechus manatus latirostris | reverse complement strand
ATTGTATAAGACCACTATTATAAGAACTCAAGAAAAGGTTTAAACACAGAAGAAAACATTCTTTGATGGTTACGAGGGTGGGGAGGGAGGGAGAGAATTATTCACTAACTAGATAGTAGACAAGAATTACCTTAGGTGAAGGGAAGGACAGCACACACTACAGGGGAAGTCAGCACAACTGGTGTCTTGGGTCTTAAAAACAAGTGAGCGGCCATCTAAGATATATCAGTTGGTCCCAAACCACCTGGAGTAAAGGAAAATGAACACCAAAGACACAAGGCAAGTATTAGCTCAAGAGACAAAAGGGGCTACATAAACTGGAGACTGCATCAGTCTGAGACTAGAAGAACTAGATGGGGCCCGGCTACCACCAATGACCTCCCTGACAGGGAACACAGCAGAGAGTCCCTGATGGAGCAGGAGAAAAGTGAGGTGCAGAACTCAAATTCTAGTAAAAAGACCACACTTAATGGTCTGACTGAGACTGGAGGAACTCCAGAAAGCATGGCCCCCAAACTCCGTGTCGGCCCAGAACTGAAACAATTTCTGAGGCCAACTCTTCAGACAAAGATTAGAGTGGACTATGGGACATAAAATGATAATTGTGTAGCATCTGCGTCTTAACACAAGTAGATACGTGAGACTAAATGGGTAGCTCCTGTCCGGAGGTGAGATGAGAAGGCAGAGAGGGTCAGGAGCTGGTTGAATGGACACAGGAAATCGGGTAGAAGGGAGGAGTGTGCTGTCAAAATATAGGAAGAGCAACTAGGGTCATATAACAATGTATGTAGAAATTTTTGCGTGAGAGACTAACTTGAATTGTAAACTTTCACTTAAAGTACAACAATAAAATAAAATAAACTTTATTGCACCAATGATCAATCCAAAGGGTGCAAAGATTACTACAAAACAAGGTTTAGAAGAGAAATAAGGAAGCAATGGGAAAAGAAAAAGACATTAACTCATAATCTGTACATAAACATCTAAAATCATTGTCTTAGTTATCTAGTGCTGCTATAACAGAAATACCACAAGTGGGTGGCTTTAACAAACAAGAATTTATTTTCTCACAGTTTCGGAGGCTAGAAGTCCAAGTTCAGGGTGCCAGCTCTAGGGGAAGGCTTTCTCTCTCTGTTGGCTCTGGGGGAAGGTTTCTGTTTCTTCTCAGCTTTTGTTCCTTGTTCCTTGGTGATCTTCATGTGGCATGATATCTATATTCCCCCATCTCTGCTTTTATATTTCAAAAGATATTGACTTAAGACATACCCTACACTACCTACCTCTTTAACAAAGCAAAAAAAAACCCATTCCAAAATGGGATTATAACCACAGGTATAGGGTTAGGATTTACAACATATACTTTGGGGGGACACAGTTCAGTCTATAACAATCATAATTTTCAGAACATTCAGATATGACTATGTCGGATTCTTGATTATGCAAATGATATAAGAAGCCAGAAATCCTCAATACCAGTTTAAAGAGGTCTTAACACATTGATTTACCAGGATTAACCCATTCATACTTAATTCTTGATTATTTTCTTGCTAATGAGAAAAATGCAGTATCCTTAAAAATCTGTACATTATTTTTATAATGTTATATACAAGAATTAAAGGTGATGAGGAAAATTGTGTTATCACAACGTGCAATGCTGTGTTAACACAGTTGTTTTATTTCTGACAAGTACTTTCCACTTAGTATCAAATCTTGAATAGCTGATGCATGAGACTAAAATAGAATAGAATACCATGAGGAAACCATCAGGAAAATTCTTGACATTTGCCCTTTCGTGTTTTGGGTAATCATGATGTGACATAAAATTTCGCCCTGACCCATTAATGGAGAAAATTGTTTCATCTACCTGACATTATTCCTTTTCAATTGTTGTTAATGACTTTGTCATTCAATGTTCTTCTTTGTTCTTCCTCCCTCCTACAGAAATATTCTCTTTTCAGTCTTTATATTCTTTTTCTCTACTAAGTGCCTCGGATAACTATTAAGGATTATTTTAGCTTGAATCCCATTGCTTTGTGGAGTTTTGGTAGTCTTTAGATATGATGTGGAAATGACTTTCAACTTCAACAATTTCTCATATACAAGTATATATTAGCATATAAATTATCTCAAATTGCAAGTCATTCATGTTCTAGTAAATCACTTTGGGCTCTTTTGCAACCCCAGGGACCAATTTTTGAGTTAATCATATCCTCAACTCTTGGCACAGTCTCACCATCAGTCTATGCAAGGTTCTTGTCTTATTTTATTTGTTTCTCCCCTTCATTCCCCTCTTCACATTCCTCTCACTCCATTGTTGTTGTTAGGTGCCATCAAATCAGTTCTGACTCTCGGCGACCCTGTGTACAACACAACGAAACACCGCCCGGTCATGCGCCTTCCTCACAATTGTTGTTATGCTTGAGCCCATTGTTGCAGCCACTGTGTCAATCCATCTTGTTGAGAGTCTTCCTCTTTTTCACTGGCCCTCTACTTTAGCAGGCGTGATGTGCTTCTCCAGGGACTGATCCCTCCTGATAGCATGTCCAAAGTATGTGAGACGCAGTCTTGCCATCCTTGCTTCTAAGGAGCATTCTGGTTGTACTTCTCTCAAGATAGATTTGTTCGTTCTTTTGGTAGTCCATGGTATATTCAATATTCTTCGCCAACACCACTGTTCAAAGGTGTCAATTCTTCTTGGGTCTTCCCTATTCATCGCCCAGCTTTCGCATGCATATGAGGCTACTGGAAATACCATGGCTTGGGTCAGGCACACCTTAGTCTTCAGGGTGACATCTTTGCTTTTCAACACTTTAAAGAAGTCTTTTGCAGCAGATTTGCCCAATGAAATGTGTCTTTTAATTTCTTGACTTCTGCTTCCATGGGTATTGATTGTGGATCCAAGTAAAAAGAAATCCTTGGCAACTTCAATCTTTTCTCCGTTTATCATGATGTTGCTTATTGGTCCATTGTGAAGATTTTTGTTTCCTTTATGTTAAGGTGTAAACCATACTGAAGGCTGTAGTCTTTGATCTTCATCAGTAAGTGCTTCAAGTCCTCTTCACTTTCAGCAAGCAAGGTTGTGTCATCTGCATAATGCAGAGCCTTTAGTGGGTTTAATATATGCTATAGATGTCTGTACCCTTGAAAAAGAGCACTTCTTGTGCATGTATGTGTTATTCACATATAAAAATTATAGCATGCTATTTATTTTCACCGAGAAAAACGTGGACAGATCTTAACAATACTATTGTCAAATAATATCAAAATGGAGTTGTGTGGCTGACAAAATGGCATCATTGGTACACTGGACGCGACCCTAAGACTTATCTTTACTGGAAATTAAGCCTTGCTTTCCTGAAAATCCAGCCACCCTCATTGACAAATGAGATCCTGACAGTGCTTCAATAGAAAATTGTATAAGCCAATCAGAAATAAGCTTCTTTGCTTCCTTGTTTTGTCAATAAAATACCAGTTACTGCTAATACTCAGTGGAGTACCTTTCCACTTTTGGCTTGGTGCTACACGATTCTGGAAACTTCTGCATGAATAAACTTCATCCAATAGACTATTTGTTATTACTGACTCAAGTTTCTTTTGACACTATTTAGTGGAAAATCTGCATTATTACTTTTGAATGCTACATAGTATTCTACCATATTTTACTTCTTCATTTTCCCAGCTTTTAACACCTGTGTTAACTGCATGCTACCAGAAACTTCCCTGATGAAGATTCTCATCTATGTCCCTTTATGGACTTATGTGAGAATTTCAGTTAATGCACTCTGCTGCTAACCAAAAGGTTGGAGGTTTGAGGCCACCCAGAGATACCTTGGAAGGAAGGCCTGGTGATGTACTTCCAAAGTCAGCCCCTGAAAACTCAGTGGAACACAGTTCTGCTATGACATATGTGGCATTGTCTTGAGTTGGAATTTACTTGATGGCAACTGTTTTTTTGTTTGTTTATTCGTTTGTTTTTGTTTTCTAAAATATATCCAGGAGTAGGGTTGCTGGGTCAAATGTATTCGTTTTACTTACTTCTGCCAGATTGCTCTGCAGAATGGCGACATCAATTTACACTTCTACCAACTCTAAATGAGGGTTTCCTTCAAGATCTTCTTTACAGTGAGGATTCAGTATGTTTTTAATGCCTGTCGATTATGTCTCCATCACCAAAAAGGAGAGCTGAACCAGTTTCCTGAGATCCTTCTGACAACTTCAGGATTTCATCTTCATAACCTCAGAGCCAGTATTCTAGATGAAGAGAATGTCTTAGTTATCTAGTGCTTCTATAACAGAAATACCACAAGTGGATGGCTTTAACAAACAAAAATTTATTTTCTCACAGTAAGTAGCTAGAAGTATGAACTCAGGATGCTGGCTCTAGGGGAAGGCTTTCTCTCTCTGTCAGCTCTGGGTGAGTGTCCTCATCTCTTCATCTTCTGTTTCCTGTTTCCTTGGAGATTTCCATGTGGCTTGGCATCAGCATTCTCCCATCTCTGCTTTCTTGCTTGTCCTTATCTGCTCATTTTATGTCTTTTAAGAGATTGTCTCAAGACACACCCTACACTAATCCTGTCTCATTAATAAAACAAAGACAACCCATTCCCAAGTGAGAGTATAACCACAGGCATAGAGGTTAAGACAAAACATATTATTGGGGGACACAATTCAATCCACAACAGGGAGTTTGAACAAAAAGTCATTGGCCTGACCTTTAATTGGCCTGAATTAGGTCACCTACCTCTTCCTGCCCAAATACTGTGGTCAAGGGATTGCATGTGGTAATTGGATAACTGATTACCCTAAGTAAATCTCAGTGCAGGGCTTTGAACTGGAACTGCAGGGCTTCGAATCAGTTTGCTCCAATTTGAATCCTTGCTGAGAGTTTGCATTTCTAACAAGTCCCCAGGAAGTTCTACTTAAGAGTCACCTGAGAATAGTTTTAAAATATAGACTCTGGTTCAGTATATCCAGGGTAGAAATGCAAATTCTCACCTGGGAACTTGTTAGAAATTTAAATTCTCAGCAGAGGTTCGCCAAACGAACCAGTTGCAAGTCCTGACCCAGTGTTGTTATTCCAAGAGGAGAAATAGATGCTGAATGACCAAAAACAACAAATGCTCACTAGAGCATATATACTTAAAACCATAGCCCTTTAGGTAGGGGATATGACCAACTGTGGGGTTTAAAATTAGCTTTACCGAATGAATTTGGCCTTTGTCCTTGGTTCCTGAGAGATAATCTCTAAAACCTTGAAATTCTCCAGTAATTGAAGTGCCTTTAATGAGAGCTCCAGACCACACCTGAGAGTTTGTACTATTAACATGACTTGGGTGGGGGCTGGCCAGGCTAGAAAGACCATCCAATGGCATGATATCAGCTGACCCAGAGTTCGTGAGCTGATTCAATCAATCATGACTATGTAATGAGGTCCCAAAAAATATTATAGACACAGAAGCTTCACGGGCTTCATGGTTGGTGAAAGACATCAATGCATGTAATCAATGCATGTAAAAGGGGACCCTTTTAGGATAAATTGGGAACCCTGCTAGGCCTCACTCTATGCATCCTTTTTCCTATAATAAAGCTGTGATCATAAGTAAAGCACATCCTGTGAGTTCTGTTAGTTGTTTTAGTGAATTATCAAACCCAAGGGAGTAGAGGAAGCCAGCAGGTCAGAAGTGAGGGTGTCATGGGGACTCCCAAGCTTGTGGCTGGCATCTGAGGTATTGGGAATACTTAGCAGTCTGGAAGACTATGTCCCTTAACTTGTGAGATCTGACGTAGCTCCAGGTGGATCAGAGGAAGAACTGCATGCGCAGCTGGTGTCAGAACAGAAGTGGAACAGAATTCAAAAGTGGAATTTTGATCTTTCCACACACCAATTCATAACTCCAGCTCAAGCCATAACTTCTCTGAATAATATCCAAGATGTTTTTGTTATCTATCTCTGCATAACAAAAACACCGAAATTTAGTGGCTTAAAACAGCAACCATTTATTTACTCTTGATTCTGCAAGTAAGCTCAGCTAGGTGGTTCTTCTGGCATCAGTCTAGGATTGCTCATGTGTCTACAGTCATCAGGCAGCTTACCTGGAACTGGATGGTACAAATGGGCCTCTCTCAAGTACTGGGAGATTAGCTGGGGCTATGGACTAGAAATCTGAGTTCTCTTCCATACAACTTCTCCAGCAAGATATCCTGGGTTTCTTACACAGTATGGGCAGCATTCCAAGAAGGCAAACCCCAGTGCACAAGTGCTTGTCAAGACTGACATGACATTTGCTAATGTTCCATTGGCCAAAGAAGTCCAAGACCAGAGCCAATGTGGGAAAGCACTATGCAAGGAAGTGTGTACCAGGAGGTACTCATTGACCAAAATGAAACCTGTTGCCATTGAGTCGATTCCACGTCATAGTGACCTTATAGGACACAGTAGAACTGCCCCGTAGGGTTTACAAAGAGTAGCTAGTGGATTCAAACTACTGACCTTTTGTTTAGCAGCCATAGCTCTTAACCACAGAGCCATCAGGGATCCAGGAGATCCTCACTGAGGGGCATTAAAATAACAATCCATTGCACTAAAGGACAGTTCCACAGCATACTACACATAACGATGAGTTTCACTGTGAGTCACTTAGAGAAGAGATATGACTCCCAGGCCAGAAATTGAAACTAAGTAGGACAAGCCCAGAGAAACATCTGGCCCTTCTGGCTTGAGCTAGCCAACAGTGTAAGAAGGGAACACCAACATAATAAATTCTAAGATGACGCCTCCATATGTTGTTGTTGTTAGGTGCTGTCAAGTCAGTTCCGACTCATAGTGACCCTATGTACAACAGAACAAAACACAGCCTGGTCTGCACGATCCTCATAACCACTGTTACGCTTGAGCCCACTGTTGCAGCCACTGTATCAATCCATCTCATCAAAGGTCTTCCTCTTTTTCGCTGATTCTCTTCTTTACCAAGCATGATGTCCTTCTCCAGCGACTGGTACCTCCTGATAACATGTCCAAAATATGTGAGATGAAGTCTCGCCATCCTTGATTCCAAGGAGCATTCTGGCTGTACTTTTTCCAAGACAGATTTGTTCGTTCTTTTGGCAGTCCATGGTTAGTCAATATTCTTCACCAACACCGTAATTCAAAAGCATCAATTCTTCTTCAGTCTTCATTATTCGTTGTCCAGCTTTCACATGCTTATGAGGCGATTGAAAACACCGTGGCTTGGGTCAGGCACACCTTAGTCCTCGAAGTGACGTCTTTGCTTTTTAACACTTTAAAGAGTTTTTGCAGCAGATTTGCCCAATGCAATGCATCGTTTGATTTCTTGACTGCTGCTTCCATAGATGTTGATAGTGGATCCAAATAAAATAAAATCCTTGACAACTGTGACAATGTCAATGTTTTCTCCATTTATCAAGACGTTGCTTACTGGTCCAGTTGTGAGGATTTTTGGTTTCTTTATGTTGAGGTGTAATCCATATTGAAGGCTGTAGTCTTTGATCTTCATCAGTAAGTGCTTCAGTCTTCGTGACTCTCAGCAAACAAAGTTGTGTCATCTGCATATCGCAGGTTATTAATGAGTATTCTTCCAATCCTGATGCCCCGTTCTTCTTCATATAGTCAACATATAGATAACATTGTGAAGAATGGGAATTCCGGAACACTTAATTGTGCTCATGAGGAACCTGTACTTAGACCAAGAGGCAGTTGTTTGAACAGAACAAGGGAATACTCCATGGTTTAAAATCAGGAAAGTGTATGTCAAGGTTGTATCCTTTCACCATACTTATTCAATCTGTATGCTGAGCAAATAATCCAAGAAGCTGGACTATATGAAGAAGAATGTGGCATCAGGATTGAAGACTCATTAACAACCTTTGATATGCAGATGACACAACCTTGCTTGCTGAGAGTGAAGAGGACTTGAAGCAATTACTGATGAAGAGCAAAGACTACAGCCTTCAATATGGATTACACCTCAACATAAGGAAACCAAAAATCCTCACAACTGAACCAGTAAGCAACATCATGATAAACGGAGAAAATATTGAAGTTGTAAATGATTTCATTTTACTTGGATCCACAATCAGTGCCCATGGAAGCAGCAGTCAAAAAATCAACCAACATATTGCATTGGGCAAATCTCCTGCAAAAGATCTCTTTAAAGTGTTAAAAATCAAAGATGAGACCTTGAGAACTAAGGTGCAGCTGACCCAAGCCATGGTATTGTCAATCGCCTCATATGTGTATGAAAGCTGGAAAATGAATAAAGAAGACCAAAGGATTCACCTTTGAATTATGGTGTTGGTGAAGAATATTGACTATAACATGGACTGCCAGAAAAATGAAAAAATCTGTCTTGGAAGAAGTGCAGTTAGAATACTCCTTAGAAGAGAGGAAGGTGAGACTTCGTCTCATGTACTTTGGACATGTTTTCAGGAGGAACCAGTCCCTGGAGAAGGACATCATGCTTGGTAAAGTAGAGGGTGGGCAATAAAAAAAAAAGGGAAGATCCTTAACGATATAGATTGGCACAGTGGCTGCAACAATGGGCTCAAACATAGAAATGATTGTGAGGATAGCACAGGACCAGGCAGGGTTTCGTTCTGTTGTACATACAGTTGCTATGAATTGGAACTGACTTGATGGCACCTAACAACAACAACTTCACATAGACACTTAGTCAGACTTAAACATTAGAGATTCTGAACTACGAGAAACAAATCTGCTTTACAAACCCTGGGGAACTGTCAGATAAGCCTTAAACCATTATTTAAAAGATGGAGAACAATTTGGCATAAAAAAATGAGGACAAAGGACATTCCAAATATGAGTAATTACATAAGCATGAGCTTTGAGTCAGTGAGTATGGTGTGTTGGGTGGACTCTCAGGAATGAGACTTATTGGGAGGAACTATTTATGTTGGGAGATTATAGGAAGTTGGTTTGGATAGGTAGAATGGGAGTAAAATATGGAAAGAATTCAATAATATTTTGGAGCTTGAATTTTCTCCTGACGCCATTGAGCAGAGCCTGAGTATTTTTGTGCAGAGGATTATCATAATGAATCTAATGATTTTACAAGGTCAGTGTTATAGATCGAATTGTGTCCCCTTGGAAAATATGTGTTGGAATTCTAATCCCTATACCTGTCAATATAATCCCATTTGGGAATAGAGATTTCTTTGTTATATTAATGAAATCATATCAGGGTAGGATGTGTCCTAAACCTAGTCACTTCTCAGTTATAAAAAGAGACAATTAGATACAAAAGGAAGTACAAACAGGGAAAAGATAGATGCCATGCAAAGGTCACCAAGAAACTGAGGAATGCAGGGCTACAGAAGCTGAAAGAGACAAGGATCATCCTCCAGGTTCAACAGAGAGAGAGCCTTCCCCTATAGCTGGTACCCTGAATTTGGACTTCTAGCCTCCTGAACTATAAGAAAATAAATTTCTGTTCTTTAAAGCCACTCAACTGTGCTATTAGTGTTACAGCAGCAATAGGAACTAAGACAGTCTGGTGTTGAAATAAAAGATGGGTTTGGAGCTGAAGGATTCTAAAGGCAAGTAAGAACTTTAGGGATGTGATGGTTAAGGTTATGTGTCGACTTGGCTAAACCATGATTCTCAGTGGTTTGGCAGATATTATGTAATCATCCTCCATTTTGAGATCTGATGTGAGCAGTCAATCAGTTGAAAGGGGAGATTCCTTGAAGGTGTGGACTATATCCAATATATATAAATGTTTTGGCAAAGCTCTACGTCTCTGGATCCTGCATGTGACTCGTCATCCTCTGACCTCTGGATCTTGGGACATAAGCCACAGTCTGCCATCTGACTGGCTGATTTTTGGATCATCAGCCCCTGCAACCACATGAGTCAGGAGAAGCCACTAGCCTGAAGTCTGACCCACTTGCCAGCCTCCACAACTGGTGAGCTATTTCCTTGAAATAGATATATGATATATTCACCACACATCTGTCAGTTTGTCTTACTGTGGTAGTTTGCATGTTGCTGTGATGCTGGAAGCTATGCCACTAGTATTTCAAATACCAGCAGGGTCACCCTTGCTGGACAGGTTTCAGTGGAGTTTAAAGACTGAGATACACTAGAAAGAAGGACCTGGCAGTCTACTGAAAAAATTGGCCAGTGAAAACCTTACGAATTGTAGCTGAACATTTTCTGGTATAGTTCCAGAAGCTGAACCCCCACGTTGGAAGGAACTCAAAATACAACTGGGAGAGAGCTGCCTCCTCAAAGTAGAGTCAATCTTAATGACATGGATGGAGTAAAGCTTTCTGGACCTTCATTTGCTGAGGTGGCAATTCTCAAAATGAGAAGAAACAGCTGTAAACATCCATTAATAACCAGAACATGGAATGTACGTAGTATGAATCTAGGAAAATTGGAAGTCATCAAAAATGATGGCATGCATAAAGATTGATATCCTACTGTCTTGGTCATCTAGTGCTACTATAACAGAAATACCACCAGTGGATAGCTTTAACAAACAGAAGTTTATTCTCTCACAGTCTAATAGGCTAGAAGTCCAAATTCAGAGTATCAGCTCCAGGGGAAGGCTTTCTCTGTCGGCTCTAGAGGAAGCTCCTTGTCATCAATTATCCCTTGGACTAGGAGCTTCTCTGCACAGGAACCCCAGGTCCAAAGGACGTCCTCTGCTCCTGGCACTGCTTTCTTGGTGGTATGAGGTCCCCCTCTCTGCTTGCTTCCCTTTCTTTTTATCTCTTTTAAGATAAAAGGTGGTGCAGGCCACACCCCAAGGAAACTTCCTTTACATTGGATCAGTGATGTGACCTTAGTAAGGGTATTACAATCCCACCCTAATCCTATTTAACATAATCTAATCTTGCCTCATTAACCACGGACAGAGATTAGGATTTACAACACATAGGAAAATTACAATCACAAAATGGAAGACAACCACACACTACTGGGAATCATGGCCTAATCAAGTTGACACATATTTTTGGGGGACACAATTCAATTCAATCCATGACACCTAGGCATTAGTGAGCTGAAATGGACTGGTATTGGCCATTTTGAATTGGACAATCATAGGGTATATTATGCCGAGAATGACAAATTGAAGAGGAATAGCATCACATTCATCATCAAAAAGAACATTTCAAGATCCTGAAGTACAGTGCTGTCAATGATAGGTTAATATCCATATGCTTACAAGGAAGATCACTTAATACGAATATTATTCAAATATATGCACCAACTGTTAATGCCAAAGATGAGGAAACTGAAGATTCTTACCAACTTATACAGTTTGATATTGATCAAACATGCGATCAAGATCCATTGGTAATTACTGGTGATTGAAATGCAAAAGTTAGAAACAAAGAAGTATCAGTAGTTGGAATTTATGGCCTTCATGATAGAAATGATGCCAGAGATTGCATGATACAATTTTGCAAGACCAATGACTTCTTCATTGCAAATACCTTTTTTCAACAACGTAAATGTCAACTATACATGTGGACCTCACCACAAGGAATACACAGGAATCAAATCCACTACATCTGTGGAAGGAGACGACGGAAAAACACAACATCATCAGTCAGAACAAGACAAGGGGCCAGTTGTGGAACAAACCATAAATTGCTCACATGCACGTTCAAATTGAAGCTGAAGAAAATCAGAACAAGTCCACAAGAGTCAAAGTACAATCTTGAGTATATCCCACCTGAATTTAGAGACCATCTCAAGAATAGATTTGATGCATTGAACACTAATGACTGAAGACCAGAGGAGTTGTGGAATGACCTCAAGGACATCATACATGAAGAGAGCAAAAAATCATTAAAAAGACAGAAAAGAAAGCAAAGATCAAAGTGGAAGTCAGAAGAGACTCTGAAACTTGCTCTTGAACATAGAGTAGCTAAAGTGAACAGAACGAATGATGGAAGTAAAAAAGCTGAACAGAAGATTTCAAAGGGTGGCTTGAGAAGACAAAGTAAAGTAATATAATGACATGTGCAAAGAGCTGGAGTTAGAAAACCAAAAGGGAAGAACACACTCAGCATATCTCCAGCTGAAAGAACTGAAGAAAAAGTGCAAGCCTCGAGTTGCAATACTGAAGGATTCTACGGGGAAAATATTGAATGACGCAGAAAGCATCAAAGAAGATGGAAGGAATACAAAGACACTGTACCAAAAAGAAATGGTCAATGTTCAACCATTTCAGGAGATAGCATATGATCAAAAACCAATGGTACTGAACGAAGAAGTCCAAGCTGCACTAAAGACACTGGCGACAAAAAAGTCTCCAGGAATTGACGGAATACCAATTGAGATGTTTCAACAAACAGATGCAGCACTGGGAGTGCTCACTTGTCTATGTTAAGAAATTTGGAAGACAGCTTCCTGGCCAACTGACTGAAAGAGATCCATATTTGTGCCCATTCCAAAGAAAGGTGATTCAACATAATGTGGAAATTATTGAACAATATTAATATCACACCTACGTAAAATTTTGTTGAAGATCATTCAAAAGTGGTTGCAGCAGTACCTCAACAGAAGTTCAAGCTGGATTCAGGAGAGGACATGGAATGAGGGATATCATTGCTGATGTCAGATAGATATTGGGTGAAAGCAGAGAATACCAGAAAGATGTTTACCTGTGTTTTATTAACTATGCAAAGGCATTCAACTCTGTGGTTCACAACAAATTATGGACAACATTGTGAAGAACGGGAATTCCAGAACACTTAATTGTGCTCATGAGGAACCTGTGCATAGACCAAAAGGCAGTCATTTGAATTGACAAGGGGATACTGCATGATTTAAAGTCAGGAAATGTGTGAGTCAGAGTTGTGTCCTTACACCATACTTATTCAATCTGTATGCTGAGCAGATAATCTGAGAAGCTAGACTATATGAAGAGGAACAGGGGATCAGGATTGGAGGAAGACTGATTAATAATCTGCGTTATGTAGATGACACAACCTTGCTTGCTGAAAGCAAAGAGGACTTTAAAAACTTACTGGGAAGATCAAAGACTACAACCTTCAATATAGATTACACCTCAACATAAAGAAAACAAAAACCTTCACAACTGGAACAATAAGCAACATCATGATAAATGAAGAAAATATTAAAGTTGTCAAGGATTTCATTTTACTTAGATCCACAATAGTTGCCCATGCAAGCAGTAATCAAGAAATCAAACAACATATTGCATTGGGCAAATCTGCTGCAAATGACCTCTTTAAAGTATTAAAAATTAAAGATGTCGGTTTGAGGACTAAGGTGTGCCTGACCCAAGCCATGGTATTTTCAATCACCCCATATGCATGTGAAAGCTGGACAATGAAAAAGGAAGACAGAAGAAGAATTGATGCCTTTGAATTATGGCATTGAGAAGAACATTGAGTATACCATGGACTGCCAGAAGAATGAATAAATCTGTCTTAGAAGAAGTACAGCCAGAATGCTCCTTAGAAGCAAGGATGGCGAGACTTTGTCTCACATACTTTGGACATGTTATCAGGAGGTACCAGTCCCTGGAGAAGGACATCATGCTTAGTAAAGTGGAGTGTCAGTGAAAAAGAGGAAGGTCCTCAACAAGATGGATTGACACAGTGGCTGCAACAATGGGCTCAAGCATAGCAATAACTGTGATGATGGCGCAGGACTGAGCAATGCTTCATTCTGCGGTACATAGGGTCGCTATGAGTCTGAACCGACTCCAAGGCACCTAACAACAGCAACAACACACACATATATATGCTTCACTGGTTTGGGGCTTCTAGAGGACCCAGCCCAAGACAACGGGGTTCTTATAATAGTCCCAGAGTGGTGCAAATGGTTAGGTGCTCGGCTGCTAACCACATGTCAGTAGTTCAAACCCTCCAGCTGCTTCATGGGATAAAAAACCTGACGATCCACTCCCATAGAGATTACAGCCTAGGAAACCCTATGGGGCGGTTCTACTCTGTCACATGGGGTCACTATGAGTCGGAATCAACTCATTGGCACACAACAACACATAGACTAATATATTAATCCTCTATTAACCCCTCATTGCAAATTGTCTCATGAGTTGGCTTTCTTCCATAACATAGGAAGCTGAGAAAATGTTGCTGAGGAAATGGAATTTTTCCTGAGAGTTCAAGATAGATTTGGATCTGGGTCAGCAAATCTGGTGGTGGCATCTAACAGTTGGTGGATGCCTTCAACAGTCAGAGAAGCCTGGCTTGTTTCAGCATAAACTGAAGGAGACAGGCTTTCCTCTTTGGAGATCCTGTCTTCGCAACTAGGTGGCAGAGTATTCAACGAAACTGGCTTTAGCTCTATACTGCCTACCTCAAGCCAGACAATTCTTTTTTCACGGTTACATAGTGCTAGACCTAGAGAGCTGATCTGGAATGATGAAGAGAGTCCACTGTGCTCTAGAGTCATGTTGAGATGTCAGAGGCATCTCTGTGACGGCTACTCTGGCTGGAATCTGAGTTTCTGAGGCGATTCAGGGGATTTGAAAGTGGAAAATGATGGCTAAATGCCAGCACTAACTCCTTTGGATCAAAGCATCTGCAAGTAAGAGGCTCCAGTTTCCTTTTCTGTTCCCCTTTGATGGAAGAGGGAGTCCAGTAGGAGGGAGCCATGACTAATTCTTGGCTGACAATAAAGATGAAATAGTAATAAAATTAGAGCCTCTCTTATGCAAGCTCTCCAAGTACTTTTCCCACATCATCCAAATAATATTTAGAAACAGGATCATTTCCATTTAAAAAGAAAAATGCTTCTGAAACCCCTTCCTGCTCTTCTTTTTGGATGCTGACTAGTGGATACTGAGGATAAACTTTTAAAGGAATGGTGAACTCCTTTACATGCTCATTCAACTGCTTGTTGTTGTTGTTAGGTGCAGTACAGTCGGTTCCAACTCATAGCAACCCTACGTACAACAAATAGAACGAAACACTGTCCGGTCCTGCATCATCGTCACAATCGTTGTTATGCTTATGCTCATTGTTGTAGCTACCGTGTCAGTCCATCTCCTTGAGAGTCTTCCTCTTTTTCACTGACCCTCTACTTTACCAAGCATGGTGTCCTTCTCCAGGGAATAGTCTCTCCTGATAACATGTCCAAAGTACTTGAGACGTAGTCTCTCCAGCCTTGCTTCTAAGGAGCATTCTGGCTGTACTTCTTCCAAGACAGATTTGTTTGTTCTTTTGGAAGTTCATAGTATATTCAACATTCTTCACCAACACCATCATTCAAAGGCTTCAATTCTTCTTCGGTCTTCCTTATTCATGGGACAGATATCGCATGCACATGAGGCGACTGAAAGCATTATGGCTTCGTTCAGGTGCACCTGTGTCCTCAAGGTGACATCTCTGCTTTTTAACACTTTAAAGAGATATTTTGCAGAAGATTTGCCCAATGCAATGCGTCATTTGATTTCTTGACTGCTGCTTCCATGGGTGTTGATTGTGGATCCAAGTAAAACGAAATCCTTGGCAACTTCAAGCATAGTGTTGCTTATGGGTCCAGTTGTGAGGATTTTTGTTTTCTTTATGTTGAGGTGTAATCCATACGAAGGCTGTAGTCTTTGATCTTCATCAGTAAATTCTTTAAGTCCTTTTCACTTTCAGCAAGCAAGGTTGTGTCATCTGCATATTGCAGGTTATTAATGAGTCTTCGTCCAATCCTGATGCCTTGTTCTTCTTCATATATTCCAGCTTCTCAGATTATTTGCTCAGCATACAGATTGAATAGGTATGGTGAAAGGATACAACCCTGATGCACACCTTTATTCTGTTTGAATGACTACCTCTTGATCAATAAACAGGTTCCCCATGAGCACAATTAAGTGTTCTGGAATTCCCATTCTTTACAATGTTATCCATGATTTGTTACGATCCACACAGTTGAATGCCTCTGCATAGCCAATAGAACATCTTTTGGTATTCTCTGCTTTCAGCCAGGGTCCATCTGACATCAGCAATGATATCCCTCATTCCATGTTGTCGTAGTCATCTGCTATAACAGAATTACCACAAGTGGATGGCTTTAACAAAGAGAAGTTTATTTCCTCACAGTGAAGTAAGCTAAAAGTCCAAATTCAGGGCATCAGCTCCAGGGGAAGGCTTTCTCTGTCTGTCAGCCTTCTTCTCATCAGTGTTCCCCGGAGTAGGAGCTTCTCCGTGCAGGGACCCCAAGTCCAAAGGACGCGCTCTGCTCCTGGCACTGCTTTCTCGGTGATGTGAGGTTCCTGTCTCTCTGCTCACGTCTCTCTTTTATATCGCAAGAGATTGCCTCAGGACACAATCCAATCTTGTAGACTGAGTCCTGCCTTACTAACACAACTGCCATCCGTCCTCCCTCATTAACATCATAGAGGCAAGATTTACAACATATAGGAAAATCACACAGTACCAGGAATCATGGCCCAGCCAAATTGATACACACATTTTTGGGGGGACATAATTCAATCCATAACACCATGTCCTCTTCTGAATCCAGCTTGAATTTCTGGCAGTTCCCTGTCGATGTACTGCTGCAACTGCTCTTGAATGATCTTCAGCAAAATTTTACTTGTGTGTGATATTCATGATATTGTTTGACAATTTCCGCATTCGATTTGATCACCTTCCTCTGGAATAGGCGCAAATATGGATCTCTTCCAGTCAGTTGGCCAGGTAGCTGTCTTCTAAATTTCTTGGCATAGACCTGTGAGCACTACCAGTGCTGCATCCATTTGCTGAAACATCTCAGTTGGTATTCCATTAATTCCTGGAGCCTTGTTTTTTTGCCAATGCCTTCAGTGCAGCTTGGACCTCTTCCTTCAGTACCATTGGTTCATGATCATATGCTACCTCCTAAATAGTTGAACACTGACCACTTCTTTTTGGTGTAATGACTCTGTGTATTCTTTCCATCTTCTTTTGATGCTTCCTGCTTCGTTTAATATTTTCCCTGTAGAATCTTTCAATAGTGCAACTCAAGGCTTGAGTTTTTCTTCAGTTCTTTCAGTGAGAAATGTCGAGCATGTTCTTCCCTTTTGGTTTTCTACCTCCAGGTCTTTGCACGTGTCATTATAATACTTTACTTTGTCTTCTCGAGCCACCTTTTGAAATCTTTTGTTCAGCTCTTTGACTTCATCATTTCTTCTGTTCCATTCTGTTATACATAAGGTCAGCATGAGTCAGACTCGACTCCATGGCAACTAACAACAACAACAAATATGATGTGAACATCTCTTGACCAACACATTGACTACAATAGCATAGTGTCTATCAGGGCACATTACTCTTCTTTTTATAGAGGCACACTGTTGGTTACACTGATTTTTAACCGAAATTGGTTATTTCATCATTATAAATTCATTGATTCTTCACTTGTTCAAAAAATATTTGACCACCCATTACCTTTTGAACACTTTTCCTTTATTTTGAGAATTTTCCATCTTATAAATCTGCACAGCCCAAAATAGAAACAGCAATTAACTTTCCCAGCCTCTCTTGCAGCTAGGGTACAAGCATGTGACCAAGGCTTCACTCAACAGTCACACCTATGTGTGACTTTCTTTTGGAAGCAACTGATGGGAGCAAGCAAAACAGTGAGATGCGAAACTCGCTCTGGTGAGGGTGGCCACAGGGCGATCCAGCTTCTAGAAGGAGCAGGGGCAGGGGTTCTGGCATCTAGTATCCAGTGTCAGCAGTAAAGCTGTGGTATCACTACCAGCAGCCAAGATAGTGGGTCTGCATGTTGTTGTTCCTCCTCTGTAATTGTGGCTTTGTTTCTGGCTGTGTTGCTTCCAAAGCCCTTCTGGAGATTCTATGAGCTAAATGGTATGCCAGTTTACAATTCTGTTTAAGCTAACTAAAGTCGTTTTGATTTTTTAATCAAGAACACTGACTTATCCACCATAAAAAATACTTAGCACAGGAACTGATAAGAAGTAACATACAATAAATGTCAGTTGGTATTATCATGGAGGCCTTGGGTGGTGCAAACAGTTAACACACTCGGATGATAACCATCACTCTATTCTCGACTAACACCCTATCCCCTACTATTTGTGAGCATTTACCCATTTGTTTGTTTGTTTTTTAAATATCAAGCATCCTCTTCTATTCCACTGATGTCTTTGATTCTGGAGCAACACAAAGATGGATGGTTGTTTAAGATCCATTCATGTGGTGGCAATCCCTGCAGCTGCAGCATACTGAGAAGATTGTTCCTATCAGAGATTGTGTTTTCTGCCTCCTGGATTTCCAAGGCTGCCTTGGTTTATGCTTCCAATTTCTGAGCCTGATCTAAAACATTCTGTCATTCTGTGAGCCCTCAGTACTCTTGGAGTATATTCCTTTTCTGTCTCAGATAGTGTGAGTTGGTTTCTCACACTCACAACCAAGGACACTGACCAAAATGAAATGGGCACCAGGGGATGAGTTGTAGGCAGCAGGCCTTAGGGAAAATGTGAAGAATCTAGGGTTGGTTATCTAGATTCACTGGCACAGAGTATGATCAGATTCTCATTAATATCCAAAGGGTAGGAATCTGGAAGTTCACGACTTGTGGTCATCTGGAATAACAAGCCCTTGGGTAGCATAGTTGTTGCTATTTGTTTATTTGTTTGTTCATTTGTTTATTATTGCCTTGCTGCTTCCAAAGAAAAGTATAAAGATGTGAGAAATTCAGAGATGCAGAGTTGGGGCAGCTGCTTCTAACAGGACTGAATATCTTTTTAAAAAAAATAGAATGACAAGCTCAAATCCTTGACTTCTTCACTCAAGACAGAAACTGAAACCTGAGGGCTCTAAATTATTCTGGCTGCAGGGCTGAGATAGCCAGAAAGCAAACACAGATTTTGATCCTGTTAGTTCCTGATTTGGAAATTCAGTTGAACATAATGTTTTATTGGGTCTCATATGAAAGTTAAGGCATAGATTAGGAAAGACTGGTATCTCGAGAATAGGAATGGGAATATATGAGAAGATTTGGAGCACTTGAAGTCATTCGGACCCTACACCCCCAGTGAGCCTTCCTTGAACTAGGACCTTCCCCCTATATTTAGAATCTGATCCTGGAACTCCCAAAAGACTCCATTAAAAAGCCAAATCTGGAAGAGGGTAACACAAAAAACACAAAAGAGGTAAAACACAAAAGAATTATTGTATTGTCTTAGTCACCTAGTGCTGCTATAGCAGAAATACCACAACTGGATGGTTTTAACAAAGAGAAATTTATTCTCTCACAGTCTAGAAGGCTAGAAGTCCAAATTCAGGGTGCCAGCTCCAGGGGAAGGCTTTCTTTCTCTGTTGGCTCTCGGGGAAGGTCCTTGTCATCAATCTTCCCTGGTCAAGGAGCTTCTCAGAGCAGGGACCCTGGGTCCAAAGGACCCACTAGTCTCCTGGCTCTTGTTTCTAGGTGGTATGAGGTACCGCTGTCTCTCTGCTCGCTTCTCTCTTTTATATCTCAGAAGAGACTGACTTAAGATACAACCTAATCTTATAGATCGAGTCCTGCCTCATTATCATAAATGCCTTTAATACTGCCTTATTACCATCATAGAGGTAGGATTTACAACACTTAGGAAAATCACATCAGATGACAAAATAGTGGACAATCATACAATAATGGGAATCATGGCCCAGCCAAGTTGACACACATTTTTGAGGGACACAATTCAATCCGCAACAAGTACTTTACTAATTTACTTTAGCAAAAATCTAGGGATTGTGGATAAGAATATATTTCAAGAATTTTTAATCAAGAAAGAAAAAATAATCAGATTTTCTTTTCACATTGGGTGAATTTAATGTTGTGGGTACTGTGAGGGTTAGCTTTTTGTGTCATCTTGACTAGGCTATCTGTACCCATTGCCATCGAGTAGATTTCTACTCAACTTGTTATCCAATTACACTCTAACCTAAGTATTGCTGTGAAGTAATTTCATAGATGTGATTAAATTCCATAATAAATTAATTTTAAGTAAGGGTTATTATCCTAGATAATCTCAGTGGATCAATCAGTTGAAAGGTCTTAGTAGCAGAAATGAGGCTTTCCTGAAGAAGAAGAAATTCTGCCTGTGGAGAGCCGCTAAGGCCTGTCCAAGAGTTCCAGCCTGCCCTTCCTGATGGCCTGCTCTGTGGATGTCAGACTTGCCTTGAGAGCTCCCGCAATCATGTGAGCCAATTCCTTGCAATAAATCTCTTAATATAAGTCCCCTACTGAAGAAAAAATTCAATCCTGGAGTTTCAATATTAAAGGATTCTGTGGGCAAAATATTCAACGACGCGGGAAGCTTCAAAAGAAGATAGAAAGAATACACAATTCTGTACCAAAAAGAATTGATCAACGTTCAACCATTTCACAAGGTACCATATGATCAAGAACCTATGGTATTGAAGAAAGAAGTCCAAGCTGCACTGAAAGCATTGGCAAAAAACAAGGCTCAAGGAATTGACACAATACCAATTGAGATATTTCAACAAACAGATGTAGCACTGGAGGTGCTCCACTCATGTATGTCAAGAAATTTGAAATATAGTTCAGCCAGCCAACTGGAAGAGATCCATATCTGTGCCCACTCCAAAGAAAGGTGATCCAACAGAATGCACAAATTATCAAACAATGTCATTAATATCACACACAAGTAAAAATTTGCTGAAGATCATTCAGAAATGGTTACAACAGTACATTGACGGGGAACTGCCAGAAATTCAAACCATATTCAGAAGAGGACTTGGAACGAAGAACATCATTGCTGATGTCAGATGGATCTTGGCTGAAAGCAGAGAATACCAGAAAGATGTTTACCTGTGTTCTATTGACTATGCAAAGGCATTAGACTGTGTGGATCATAACAAATTATGGATAACATTGCAAAGAATGGGAATTCCAGAACACTTAATTGTGCTCGTGCAGAACCTATACGTAAAACAAGAGGCAGTCAGTTGAACAGAGCAAGGGGGCACTGCATGGTTTAAAATCAAGAAAGGTGTGCATCAGTGTCTTAGTCATGTAGCACTGCTCCAACAGAAATACCACAAGTGGATGGCTTTACAAAGAGAAATTTATTCTCTCACAGTCCAGTAG
>NW_004444071.1:3716295-3740835 GCF_000243295.1 Trichechus manatus latirostris | reverse complement strand
CAGCGCAGGAACCTCAGGTCCTAAGGACACGCTCTGCTCCCAGCACTGCTTTCTTGGTGGTGTGAGGTTCCCATGTATCTCTGCTCGCTTCTCTCTTTTATATCTCAAAAGAGATTGCATTAAGACACTAATCTTATCAACCTCATCAGTATAACCTCATCACAGTGATAGAATTTACAACACATGAGGAGATCACATATAATCTCATACAGTGGTAGAATTTACAACGCATAAGGAAATCATATCAGAACACAATCATACAATACTGGGAATCATGACCTAGCCAAGTTGTTACACACATTTTTGGGGAGACACAATTCAATCCATGACAATCAGGATTGTATCCCTTCACCATACTTATTCAATCTGTATGCTGAGCAAATAATCCAGGAAGCTGGACTATGTGAAGAAGAATGCAGCATCAGGATTGGTGGAAAACTAATAACCTTCATTATGCAGACAACACAGCCTTGCTTGCTGAAAGTGAAGAGGACTTGAAGCACTTACTGATGATGATCAAAGACTACAGGCTTCAATATGCATTATACCTACTTAGTTGTCTAGTGCTGCTCTAACAGAAATACCACAAGTGGATGGCTTTAACAAAGAGAAATTTATTTTCTCACAATCTAGTAGGCTAGAAGTCCAAATTCAGGGTGTCGTCTCCAGGGGAAGGCTTTCTCTCTCTGTCGGCCTTCTCATCAATCTTCCCCGGACTAGGAGCTTCTCAGTGTAGGGACCCCAGGTCCAAAGGATACACTCTGCTCCTGGCACTGCTTTCTTGGTGGTATGAGGTCCCCACTTTCTGCTTGCTTCCCTTTCCTTTTATCTCTTGTAAGATAAAAGGTGGTGTAGGCCACACCTTAGGGAAACTACCTTTACATTGGAACAAGGATGTGACCTTAATAAGGGTGTTACAATCCCACCCTAATCTTCTTTAATGTAAAATTACAGTCACCAAATGGAGGACAACCACACAATATTGGGAATCATGGCCTAGCCAAACTGATACACACATAATTCAATCCATGACAACACTTAAACGTAAAGAAAGAAAACACAAATCTTCACAACTGGACCAACAAGCAACATCATGATCAATGGAAAAAAGATTGATGTTGTCAAGGATTTCATTTTTCTTGGATCTACAATCAACACTCATGCAAGCAGCAGTCAGGAAATCAACTGACATATTGCACTGGGAAAATCTGCTTCAAAAGACCTCTTTAAAGTGTTAAAAAACAAAGATATCACTTTGAAGACTAAGGTGCGCCTGACCCAAACTATGATATTTTCAATTGCCTCATGTGCATGTGAAAGTCGAACAATGAATAAGGAAGACCAAAGAAGAATTGATGCCTTTGAATTACAGTGTTCGTGAAGAATGTTGAATATACCATGGACTGCCAGAAGAAAGAACAAGCCTGTCTTGGAAGAAATACAGCCAGAGTGCTCCCTGGAAGCAAGTGTAGTGAGACTTCATCTCATGTACTTTGGACATGTTATCAGGAAGGACCAGTCCCTGGAAAAGGACATCATGCTTGGTAAAGTAGAGGGTCAGCGAAAAAGAGGAAGACCCTCAGTGAGATGGATTGACACAATGGCTGCAACAATGGTCTCAAACATAACAACAATTAGGAGGATGGTGCAGGACAGGTAGCATTTTGCTCTGTTGCACATAGGATCACTGTGAGTCAGAATCGACTCGACATCACCTAACAACTACAACAACAAGTTTACTATCCGCCCCTCCCCCTTTTTTCCCTTTCTGCCAGTTAGAAGGTAGACATGATGGCTAGAGCTCTAGAAGCTTCTTGGACCAAGAGATGAGGACCACACCTGAAACGTGATGGGCAGGTAACGGCCCTGGATGGCCTGGTTCAATTCCACTTTTATGAGAGAAATAAATAAGCTTCTTTCTTTTTTAAGCCACTACTTTGAGTTTCTCTGTTATAATGCAGCTGAACTTAAGCCAAATTGACATGATGGGAGAAGACTAATGGTATAGCTCAATGTTTAGGGTTCTGGAATGAACAAGGTTTAAAGATTGACGACAAAGAGGTGTGCTGATAGACATTTTGAATGGGCTCAGAGTGTAAGGATATTTGTGTTTCATGTGAATGCTCACCAGAAAGCCTCTGCCACAGAGGAGGCTCTTAATATTCAGGTGGAAAGACGACCTGCTCTGTCATTCTCCTCAGCTACTCCATTGCTTGTTCAAAGGATTAATAAAGTGCCCATGGTGGCAGGAGTGGAGATTATACATGAGTTCATTAAAATGGACTTTCCCCTGGCAAAACTGACTTACCTACCACCATTCATGAGTACCCAACTTGCCAGAAGCAGGAACCAACTGAAAAAAAGTCCCCATTCCTTGGGTGGATCACCCATCTCCCTAGAGGAAAGCTAATTACACCAAACTCTTTCCTTTGGTAGCAATATATCTTCCTTGAAATGTATAATTTTCTGTATTGGGATTGATTTCCCTATCCACAATGCTTCTATCAGCTCCACCATTCATGGAGTTACTGTCATGGTATCCCACACAACATTACTTATGACCAAGGACTTAACTTTACAGTGAAAAAAGATAGGTCATAACCTCACTTCATGCAATTCACAGATGAATCGTGTACCCACCATCAGTCTGAAGCAGCTGGTTTTAAAGATGTAGGAATGACCTATTAAAGGTTCAATCAAAATATGTGCAATCAGAATATGTTCAATCCCACAGCCAGAATACATGAATCTGGGAATCAAGGGATAGAAATTTTCACCTCTTATTATTTATTACTCCTAATGACCTACTTTCAAAATGTATGCTCCCTATCCCTGTGACTGTGTCTGGGTTCTACTGGTTTTGAACCCAGGAAGGAATGATTCCACTATCAACAATAGCTGCACTAAATTGGAAGCTGAGACTACCACTCAAGATATTCATGCCAATGGGCAAACAAGCCAAAAATGCGAATGATTGATTCTGACTATCGAAGTGAACTAGGGATGCTGAGATACAGCGGGGGCAGGAAGAAATATGAATGGAATCCAGTAATTCCCATAAAGTGTCTCCTCACATTGCAGTACTAGTGATAAGAAGACAATGGATAACTACCATAACCCTTGGCACAAAAGCAATATATCCAGGCTCAGATTCCCATGGATTAAAGGTTTTTTGTAAACTCAATGGGTAAAGAAGACTAACAAGCCGAGGTGCTAGCTAAGGACAAAGGACCTTTGCATGAAAGTGGAGAGTGAAGTCTCTTAAGCCCAATTACAGCCTCATATTTTGGTACAGAATTTCTGCTCATGTTCCATACTCACTATATCTAGTGTATATTTAGATATTTTACCTAATTTCCCTTTTTTTCCTGTTTACCCCACTATTGTATTTAGGGCATGTTGGCAACGTTACAATGTGTTCCATTGTGGAATACTGAGATAGGATCACCACAGAATGAGAGAAACAACGGACACTATCCAAAAATCCTGATCCAAAAGCTGGTTACCATAACCAATGCAACTTTAGGTGTTCTTCTTTCGGGGAAAGGGTGAGTGCGTTTTTAGCTACATCAATTTAAACAAGTGATTTTTTTGTTTGACTGTGTAGTATGGGGACACAAGTATGAGTGAAAATTGAGATGGCAAGTGATGGCTGTTATGGATATTTGTCAGGGTTTTTCCTCACTGCTTACCCAACCCCTCTTCCTACTTTTAGGGTGACACAGATGGGGTTCCATGCTCTGTCTCCCACTATAGGAATCACATCAGAAAGAGCCTTTCTCTCTCCACTTCTCGGCAGTCAGAGCACTAGCACATGACCTGTTCTCACTGGGGGCTAGAAATCTGGAGCAAGGAACATAAGAGTGGCTGAGACTGTTATGGAAGACATGGAGATATCCAGGGAAGCAGAGGTATTGTTGGCATCACTGACCTGGGACAGGCTGGCCTTGCTAGAGCTCTGCTTGTGGCTTGTCTCAGTCATGATTCTTATTCTCAAGCAACTGGAACTGGCTCTGGCAGCGTAGCAGATGTTGCTGATGTCTAGCCCATAGACCTTGGGACTTACCCCCTCTGTCTGCTCCAACCCAAAGTCAAACTTCCAGTACCTGCATCTCTTTGATGAGAGGCTTTCTCCAAAGCAGGAGAAGGTTGTCCTACCTATGCAAATGGCAGCCAGAAGGGCAGGAGAATGAGCAACCTGAGGAGCAGCCCTCAGCCTACAATTCACAGGAACCGGTATGTGAATATCCCAGTGCCCTCCACGCTTCTGTGGGATAACAGTGAGACAAGTGTTCCCACAGTGTCCCAGAATTTCTCTGTAGAATTAACTTCAGGAACCCTCAGTGGTAACTCTGATACTTGTTGTTCTTAGTTGCCATCAAGTTAGTTCCAACTCATGGCGACCCTATGTATGACTGAATGAAACATTGCCTGATCGTGTGCCATCTTCATAATCGTTGATGCTTGAGTCCATTGTTGCAGCTATTGTGTCAATCCATCTCACTGAGGGTTTCCCTCATTTCACTGACCTTCTACTTTACCAAACATGATGTCCTTTACACACCCTTTACTAACTGTCTTCTCTTTTCTCTCTCATCTCCCCACTTCCCTACCAGTGTTTCCTGCACCTAATATGCTTCTAGGAGTCCCAGTGGTGCAGTGGCTAAGAGCTCAGCCTATAACCAAAAGGTTAGCAGTTTGAATCCACCAACCCCTCTTTGGAAACCATATGGGGGCAGTTCTACTCTTTCCTATAGGGTCGCTATGAGTCATAAGCAACTCAACGGCAGCAGGTTTGGTTTGGTTTGAAATATGCTTCTGAGGAGCCCTGGTGGTGCAGTGGTTAAATGTTCAGCTGTTTACTGAAAGGTCAGCGGTTTGAACCCACTAGCTGCTCTGCAAGAGAAAGATGTGGCAGTCTGCTTCCATAAAGATTATAGCCTTGGAAACCCTATGGGGCAGTTCTACTCTGTCCTATAGGGTTGCTATGAGTCAGAGTCCACTCGACGGCAACAGGTTAATGGGTTAATATGCTTCTATAATTTGACATGTAGCATGTGTTGTTTGTTGTTGTTGTTAGGTGCTGTCGAGTCAGTTCCAATTCATAGCAACCCTGTTTACAACAGAACGAAACACCAGCCGGTTGTGCGCCATCCTCACAATTGTTGTTACGCTTGAGCCCATTGTTGCAGCCATTGTGTCAATTCATCTCAGTAAGGGTCTTCCTCTTTTTCACTGACCTTCTACTTTACCAAGCATGATGTCCTTCTTCAGGTACTGAGCCCTACTGATAACACGTCCAAAGCATGTGAGACATAGTCTCACCATTCTCGCTTCTAAGGCGCATTCTTGTTGTACTTCTTCCAAGACAGATATGTTCATTCTTTTTGCAATCCGTGGTATATTCAATTTTCTTCACCAACACCACAATTCAGAGGTGTCAATTCTTCTTTAACCTTCCTTATTCACTGTCCAGCTTTCACATGCATATGAGGCAATTGAGAACATCATGGCTTAGTCCTTAAAGTGACATCTCTGCTTTTCAACATTTTAAAGAAGTCTTTTGCAGCAGATTTGCCCGATGCAATGCATCTTTTGATTTCTTGACTGCTGCTTCTATGGATGTTGATTGTGGATCCAAGTAGAATGAAATCCTTGACAACTTCAATCTTTTATCTGTTTATCATGATGTTGTTTATTGGTCCGGTTGTGAGGGTTTTGGTTTTCTTTCTTTATGTTGAGGTATAATCCATACTGAGGGCTGTAGCCTTTGATCTTCATCACTAAGTGCTTCAAGTTCTGTTCGCTTTCAGCAAGCAAGGTTGTGTCATCTGCACATCGCAGGTTGTTAATGAGTCTTCCACTAATCTTGATGTCACATTCTTCTTCATGTAGTCCAGCTTCTTCAATTATTTGCTCAGCATACTGATTGAATAAGTATGGTGAAAGGCTATAACCCTGATGCACACCTTTCCTGACTTTAAACCACTCAGTATCCCCTTGTTCTGTTGGAACAACTGCCTCTTGGTCTATTTACAAGTTCCTCATGAGCACAATTAAGTGTTCTGGAATTCCCATTCTTTGCAATATTATACATAGTTTCTTATGATCCACACAGCTGAATGCCTTTGCATACTGAATAAAACATCTTTCTGGTATTCTCTGCTTTCAGCCAAGATCCATCTGACATCAGCAATGACATCCTTTGTTCCACATACTCTTCTATATCCATCTTGAATTTCTGGCAGTTCTCTGTCAATGTACTGCTCTTTAATGATCTTCAGCAAAATTTTACTTGCGTGTGATATTAATGATATTGTTCCATAATTTCTGCATTCTTTTGGATCACATTTCTTTGGAAAGGGCAAAATATGGATCTCTTCCAGTCAGTTGACCAGGTAGGTGTCTTCCAAATTTCTTGGCATAGACAAGTGAGTACCTCCAGCACTGCATCCGTTTGTTGAAACATCTCAGTTGGTGTTCCATCAATCCCTGGAGCCTTGTTCTTTTGCCAATGCCTTCAGTGCAGCTGGGATTTCTTCCTTCAGTACCGTCTGTTCTTGATCATATTCTGTCTCCTGAAAAGGTTGAACATCGACCAATTCTTTTTGGTACAGTGACTCTGTATATCCCTTCCATCTTCTTTTGAATCTTCCTTTGTCGTTCAATACTTTGACCATAGAATCCTTCTAAACTGCAGCTTGAGGCTTGAATTTTTTCTTCAGATCTTTCAGCTTGAGAACTGCTGAGCGTGTTCTTCCCTTTTTGTTTTCTAACTCCAAGTCTTTGCACATTTCATTGTGATAGAATTTTGGAATTAGAAGAATTCAGCCAGTCCTGCTCTTTCATTTCACAGATAAAGGAGGGCCTGGAAAATAAAGTAAAGGGCTATTGCCAACGAATGAGGCCAAGCCAAGAACCAAAGCACTATAATGCCGTCATTCCTCATTATAATACTTTTCATTGTGTTTCAAACATTATGTTCTTAAAAGCTTTTGGAATTTTTGTTCTGTGGCTGAATCGTGTAGGGATATTACTCTGTGATAGTTTAGTGTTTGACATTATTGTCTAAATTCAGCATTTTCTTAAGCAAGTCATATTTCTAAAAACCCACCAAGCTTATTTTCCGGGAAAATAATGTTTTAATGCTTAGTCAATCCCTTGGGTTCTGTTTCTATTTTATTCATCTTCTCCTAGTGAATCATTCTTTTTTCTCAGAAATTCCTGTGTTTCATAGTCTCATTGTGAGAAGGAACTCTTCTATCTCTCAACAGGAGTCATTTTTAAACTGCCAGAGCTATGGAGATCAGAGGCTTTGATTGACGCATCTTTCACACACCAGTTACTGGGCTTTGGGGAAAGATTTGCACTGCGTAAAATTTACACTTGGGTGGCTGTAAACATAGTTTCATCATATATAAAATCCAGGGGGTCTCTCATTTCATGCAGCTATTCAAGAATGATGAAGCAAGATAATGGATTATTTTCTTCTTCTGTTGAAGAAGAAAAAACCATGTAAACCTAGTTAAAACCAAGAAAAAATAAAGAAACAAATTGTAATGCCCAAAGGCAATCCTGTCTTATGGAAAAGAACTTTGTCTATACAGTGTGCACAATCTCAAGTCTTGGGGATTCTAAAACCCCAGATGCACACCACCACCCTGCATGGTTGTTACTATAAACTGACAAAGTGTGCTGAGGATTGGCATAGACCCCTTGAAGCATCTCTCTCTATAAATGTACATGTATCTCACTAATTCTGTTTCTCTAGAAAACCCTGACTAAGACAATATCCTTTCAGTCTTTTAGAATATTTATGTTGAGGAGAGAAGGAAGACAACTATCAGGCAAGTTTTTTTAGGTAGGGTTAACCAAAAACAAAATTGCATTGTAGAACTGCTTTTTGTTGTTCATCAGTTCTCACAGAAAACACAAGAAGAAATCTGTATAACCTGTTGGTTGTATATGGACTTCTGAACTGCAATTCTGTTTGCTAAATGTTGATGGGATGTGTTACAGAATCAATCATCCAAATCACAGAAACATAATTAAGTTCAGGAAGTTTTACATTAGTGTAGGGACAGATGGATGCTTTAGCCTCTTCTTCCCCAGTTAAAAATAATAATAAAAGATTTATTTCCATGTTAACTTTTTTCTTTTAAAGATATGTTACTTTTCAAATAACAGACTCTTTTTTCTTTTCTAGGTTCTTGGTTTTAGTTTCAGAGCATAAAAATTAAAATGAGTCTATCAGAAAAATCTGTTATAACAGCTAGAAATTGAAAACAATCTAAATATCCAAAGTTAAGCGATTAAGTAAACCATAAGATATGAGACAGGTATTTAAAATAATATTGTTGAATAATAATGTGTAAGATGGAAAAATGCTTTTAATATATTTATTGAAAAAATTTAAGTTACAAAATTCCATGTTCTATATGACTTCCTCTTCTGAGAGGGTAAAAATAAGTATTTACATGGATTTAAAAAAAAAAAAAAGACTGGAAGGATATTGTCATAGTCAGGGTTTTCTAGAGAAACAGAATTAGTGAGATACATGTAAATTTATAGAGATTTGCTTCAAGGGATTGGCTCACATGATTTTGGGGGCTGGCAAATACAAAATCCTTAGTCAGGTGGTAGGCTGGAGACTTCTGCAGGCTTGTGTCCCAAGATCCTTAGGACAGGCAACAGAAAGAATGCAGAGTGCAGAGAAAGAGTGCCGTCAAAATATCTGTTTGTATTCTGGAGGCAGAATACACCCTAAGAAAACTCCCTTTACAACTGATTGATGATCATGTTATATTAGATTACATTATGGAAAATGATTACATCATATTACATTAGATTACATATGGGAACAGCCACTAGACTAGTGTTTGGTCAAGCCATGGGAACCATAGTTTAGCCAAGTTGACATATAAAATTAATCATCACAGATGTGCATCAAAATAGGACCCACAGTTATCTGGATTGTAATGATACAAGTGATTTGTTTTATTCTCTCTGCCTGTCTGCCTGTCTATCTACCTGCATTGCACATGCAGACAAGCTATGCCTCAAACTTCCAGGCAGCCATAAGACTGCTGGGAATAAAGCACACACACCCACTGGCATCAACTATTCCATTGGTGCTACATTCATTTGTGATAGAGCCAGACACACTAGACACCTTCATAGAGTTGGCAAAGTGAAAGCCATTATTATTTATAGAAAGGAAATAGTAAACAAGTAATAATGACAGATTCTCAAAGGGGAAACGCTTACCCTTCCCCAGATTACCCATATCCACTCTTATGTCACTGGGCAGGCACGCTGTGGTTCAGGTCAGATGCTGTGTTCACCTCACTGCTGCCTCTATTACTACGCTGCCTGGGGGGACTGCACGGCTCCCAAGGCTTCTGCTTTGCTGCTGGCCCTCAATGAGTCTCATTGCCAACTGGAAGACACCTGCACAGGATTTCCTGAGCCTCTGCTACTGGGCCCTTCTAGCCTCTGCCACTGGCTCCTACCACATTACCAAGGCCCATGTGGTTCTCTCTCTTGCCAATATTCTACCCATACCCGCACTGCCCAAGGGCCCGTGTAGCTCCTGCTACACTAGCTGGGGGTGAGGGGGTGTTACACAGGGCATACTCAGGCCTCTGCCCTGAACAGGAGGTGTTACAGCTCTTTAACAGCTGGCGACCTCCTGCTCATTCTCCATGCGTAGCAAGCCCACCATAGCCATCCCCCTCTCTGTGTGCTGACCAGCCCACCGTCTCTCCATCTTCAGTGCGACAGCTCTTTTTTCTAGGCCTAGAAGGTTCTCAGTGCAAGGACCTTGAGTCCAAAAGACGCACTCAGCTCCAGACTCTTCTTTTTTTAATTGTTTGTTTTTACTGTTACTGCAGGATTGTATATGTAATAGTATTTACCATTGCCTTTTACTCTTGCATACCTCTCAGTGTCTTCCTTTGCCTTGGTCAGGCTGTGCTGACTTGCTGTCCAGACTCTTTGTGATGGTAGTGAGGTCTCCCTAAAGCTCTGTAGTATTGGCCCTTATGTAAGCTTAGCAGGAAGGCAAAACCAATCAATCCCTTAGCTGGACCACAAGAGGCTTGTTATGGATTGAATTGTATCCCCCAAAAATGAGTGTTAACTTGGCTAGGCCATGATTCCCAGTATTGCGTAATTGTCCACTATTTTGTCATCTGATGTGATTTTCCTATGTGTTGTAAATCCTACCTCTATGATGTTAATGAAGCAGTTATATTAATTAGAGGCAGTTATATTAATGAGTCAGGACTCAATCTACAAAATTAGGTTGTGTGTTTTGAGATATAAAAGGGAAGCGAGCAGAGAGACAGGGGGACCTCCTACCACCAAGAAAGCAGTGCCAGGAGCTGAGCGTGTCCTTTGGACCCAGGGTTCCTGTGCTGAGAAGGTCCTAGACCAGGGGAAGATTGATGACAAGGGCCTTCCCCAGAGCCATCAAAGAGAGAAAACCTTCCTCTGGAGCTGGCACCCTGAATTTGGACTTCTAGTCACCTAAATTGTGAGAGAATAACTTTCTCCTTGTTAAAGCTATCCACTTGTGGTATTTCTGTTATAGCAGCACTAGACAAAAGGGCTCAATCCTATTTGGTGTATTTTCAAGTCACTATTTGCATAGCGGCGGAGTGGTTAAAGTAATCAACTGCTAACCAAAAGATCAGTGGTTTGAAACCACCAGCGGCTCCCTGGGAGAAACGTGGCAGTCTGCTTCCGTAAAGATTTACAGCCTTGGAAACCTTATGGGGTTGCTGTGAATCAGATGGTAGTGGGTTTATTTGCATAGTAGAAGGAGTCCTAATGGCACAGTGGTTAAGCTTTCAACTGCTAACTGCAAAGTCTGTGGTTTGAATCCACCAGCTGCTCTGCAGGAGAAAGATGTGGTGATCTACTTCAGTAAAGATTATAGCCCTAGGACATGACCATAGAGCCATTCTCCAGTATCTGCCATGGAAATGCAAACTCTTTCTCATTTTCCTTAGCAATTGAAATAGAAAAGAAAGAACTTACCAGATCAACAGCTGCATACTAGATGCCAGGAAATATACCTAGTTTTGATTTGCTCCAGTAAAGATTGCCAAAACTCTAAGGAAATGATTTTTTTTCTTCAATAAATGATGCTGGGAAAACTAGATATCCATATGGAAAATGATAAATCTTGACTTTAACCTCACCCCATAGGCAAAAATCAATCCCAAATGAATTGGCAATCTAACTATAAAATATAAAAATGTATATAAAAAAAAGAGAATATTTTCCTGATCTTGGAGTAGAAAAAGATTTCTTAAACAGGACAGACAAAATGTTAACCATAAAGAAAAATCTGAAAAATTGGTCCGTATCAAAATTTGAAACTTCTGTTCATCAAAAGACACCACTAAGAAAGTGAAAAGGAAAGCCATGGAGCAAGATTATACATTTGCAATACATCTATCTGACAATAGACTTATTTCAGAATATACAAGAAACTCCTGCAAATCAATAAGAAAAAGGTAGACGATCCCAATAGAAAAATTGGGCAAAAGACTTCAGCAGGAACTTCCCAAAGAGAATCTCTAAATAAGAAGAGGTGTTCAATTTCATTAACCATCAGAAAAATGCAAAATAAAACCATAATGAAATACTACTAGACACTCACCAGAAGAGCTAAAATTAAAAAGACTAACAATATCAAGCACTGGCAAAAATGTGAAATAACTGTTGCAACAACAGTAGTAACAACCAAAAAATATGTGTGTGGTTACATAGATAGTTATGTACGCTTATGTATATATAGGTAAGCACATATGACTATACAAGTGTGCATGTATAGGTATTTCTGTAAGCAACTGTATATACATGTTTATGTGTGTTACCTATATATGCATATATAAAATAAAGCACATAGGAGGCACAGTTATGGATAGTTCCTAGACATAACCAAATACCTCGTGGGATTGGTTTACTGGGTTTGAGGGCTTAGGACCATAGTCTCGTGGGGCAGCTTGGTCAACTGGCATAACATAGATCACAAAGATAATGTTCTACATCCTAGGTTGGTGAGTAGCATCTGGGGCCTTAAAAGCTTGCAAGTGACCATCTAAGATACAACTATTGGTCTTTACTCATCCGGAATAAAAGATAATGAAAGCAACAAAAGACTCAAAGAAGAAACTACTCCACAGGACTAATAGCCCACACAAACCATGACTTCATCTAGCCTGAGACCAGAACTAGATGGTGTCCAGCTACCACTACCAACCATTCTGACCAGGGACACGATAGATGATCCCAGATAGAATGGGAGAAAAATGTAGAACAAAACTCAAATTCCTAAAAAAGGCCAGATTTACTGGACCAGTAGAGACTAGAAGAACCCCAAGACTATCACCCAGGGAAACCCTTTAAACTTGGAACTCAAACCACTCCCAGCAATAACCTATCAGCCAAAAGACAAAGTGGTTCATAAAATAAATAATATCATCTGTGACTACTGTGCCCCTCTAAACAATGATCTAAATGAGACCTAACAGTCAACATTTACCCTTGACCAAAGATGAGAAGGTAAGGGGGGACAACGAAGCAAGATTAATGGAAATAGAACAATCAGAATGGAAATAATGAGAACGCTGACACATTGTGAAAAGTGTAACCAATGTCACTGAATAATATGTATGTTATTGCTATTGTTGTTAGGGGCCATCAAGTCGGTTCTGACTCATAGTGACCATACATACAAGAGAACAAAATACAGCCCTGTGCCATCCTCACAATCATTGCTATGTTTGAGCCCACTGTTGCAGCCATCTCGCCTAGGGTCCTCCTCTTCTTTGCTGACCCTCCACTCCACCAGGCATGATGTCCTTCTCCAGGGACCGGTCCCTTCCTAAAACACGTCCAAAGCATGAGAGACAAAGTCCCACCAACCCAGCCTCCAAGGAGCACCCTGGCTGCACTTCCTCCGAGATGGATCCGCCCATTCCTCTGGCAGTCCATGGTGCACTCAACACTCTTCACCAACACCACAATTCAAATGCACCAACTCCTCTTCAGTCTTCCCCATTCACTGTCCAGCCTTCACATGCATATGAGGCAATTGAAAGTACCATGGCCTGGCTCAGGCGCACACCATCCTCAAAGTGACATCCCTGTTTTTAAACAATTCAAAGAGGTCCCTTGCAGCAGATTTGCCCAGCGCAACAGGTCTTCTGATTTCCTGACCACTGCTTCTGTGGGTGCTGACTATGGATCCAAGTAAAATGAAACCCTTGACAACCTCAACACTTTCTCCATTCATCATATTGTCTCCTATTGGTCCATGGTGAGGCGTTTCATTTTCCCCATGTTGAAATGTAATCCATGCTAAATGTTGTAGTTTCTGATCCTCATTAGCAAGTGCTTCAAGTCCTCTTCATTTTCAGCAAGCAAGGTTGCATCACCTGCGTATCTCAGGCTGTCAATGAGTCTTCCTCCAATCCCAATGCCGTGCTCCTCCCCATGTAGTTCAGAAAATTCACATGGCAAATTAGGTTCTCATTTAACAATTTCTGTACATATTCAGAAAATTTACATAGCAAATTAGGTTCTCATTTAACAATTTCTATACATACATAATACATGTAGGGACTGTTAAATGAGAACCTGATTTGCTATGTAAATTTTCTGCAAAAACACAATAAAATATTTTTTTAATATGAAACAACTAGAATTCTCATATATTGATGATTAATGTTGTTACCTACCATCGAGTCAGCTCCGGATTCATGACGAGCCCAGGCACAACAGGATCTGACCATTAGGATCAATAAAGTTTTCATTGCCTGGTTTTTCAGAAGTAGATCACCAGGACTTTCTTCCTGGTTTGTCTTTAAGGTCTGAAAGCTCTGCTGAAACCTGTCCAACATCATAACAATACTCAAGCCTCCACTGGCAGATGAGTGGTAGCTGTGCTTGATGGTCCCAGTAGCCAGTTGTCATAGAGTCCGTTTTGACTCATGGTGAGCCTATGTGTTTCAGAGTAGAACGGTACTCCATAGGGTTTTCAATGGCTGTAACCTTTCAGAAGTAGATATCCATGACTTTCTTCCGAGGCACCTCTGGGTAGATTTGAACCGCCAACATTTTCATTAGTAGCTGAGCGCTTACCCATTTGCACCACCCAGGGTGGGAGGGTCAAAATGGTACATCCACTTTGGAAAACTGGTTTGGCAATATCTACAAAGCTAGAACTGTATATATCCTATGACCCTTGCCATTTGGATTAAATCCGGAACCTAGGTTAGAGACTGCAAATATCCCTGCTACGGCAACTGAAGATAGGTTCTAACCAATAGACCTTGAATTTTTCCTCCTATATATACCAAGTTCTTTCAGCTTGAGAAATGCCAGTGTGTTCTTCACTTCTGGTTTTCTAACTCCAGGTCTTTGCACTTTTCGTTATAATATTTTAGTTTGTCTTCTCTAGCCACCCTTTGAAATCTAGTCAGCAGTTTTACTCCATCATTTCTTCCATTCACTTTAGCTACTCTACGTTTAAGAGTAAGTTTCAGAGTCATTTCTGACATCCGTTTTGGTCTTTTCTTTCTTTCCTGTCTTTTTAATGAACTTTCGTTTTCTTCATGTATGATGTCCTTGATGTCATTCTACAACTCGTCTGGTCTTTGGTCATTAGTGTTCAACACGTCAAATCTACTCTTGAGATGGTCTCTAAATTCAGGTGGGATATGCTCAAGGTTGTACTTTGGCCCTTGTGGACTTGTTCTAATTTTCTTCAGCCTCAACTTGAACTTGCATATGGTTAATTGAAGGTTTGTTCCACAGTCGGCCCCTGGCCTTGTTCTAACTGATGATATTGAGCTTCTCCATCATCTCTTTCCACAGATGTAGTCAATTTGATTGCTGTGTATTCCATCTGGCAAGGTCCACTTGTATAGTAGTCATTTATGTTGTTGAAAAAAGATTTTCCCAACGAGTAAGTCATTGCTGTTGCTGTTGTTAAATGAAATCCTTGACAACTTCAATCCTTTATCCATTTATCATGATGTTGCTTACTGGTCCAGTTGTGAGGATTTTGGTTTTATGTTGAGGTGTAATCCATACTGAAGGCTGTGTGGTCTTTGAGCTTCAACAGTAAGTGCTTCAAGTCCTCTTCACTTTCAGCAAGCAAGGTCGTGTCATCTACATATCTCAGATTATTAATGAGTCTTCCTCCAATCCTGATGCCCCTTTCTTCTTCATATAGTCCAGTTTATCAGATTATTTGTTCAGCATATAGATTGAATAAGTATGGTGAAAGGATACAACCCTGATGCACACCTTTCTTGACTTTAAATCACACAGTATCCCCTTGCTCTATTCAAACAACTGCTTCTTGATCTATGTACAAGTTCCTCATGAGCACAATTGAGTGTTCTGGAATTCCCATTCTTCTCAACGTTATCCATAATTTGTTATGATCCACACAGTTGAATGTCTTTACATAGTCAATAAAACAGAGGTAAACATCTTTCTGGTATTCTCTGCTTTCAGCCAGGATCCATTTGAAATCAGCAATGATATCCCTGATTCCACATCCTCTTCTGAATTCAGCTTGAATTTCTGGCAGTTCCCTGTCAATATACTGCTGCAGCTGCTTTTGAATAATCTTCAGCAAAATTTCACTTGCATGTGATATTAATGATATTGTTCAATAATTTCCACATTCGGTGGGATCACCTTTCTTGGGAATAGGCATAAATACAGGTCTCTGCCAGTCAGTTGGCCAGGTGGCTGTCTTCCAAATTTCATGACATAGACAAGTGAGCACTTCCAGGGCTGCATCTGTTTGTTGAAACATCTCAACTGATATTCTGTCAATTCCTGGAGCCTTGTTTTTTGCCAATGCCTTCAGTGCAGCTTGGACTTCTTCCTACAGTACCATCGATTCCTATCATATGCTACCTCCTGAAATGGTTGAATGTCGTCAACCGATTCTTTTTGGTATAGTGACTCTGTGTTTTCCTTCCATCTTCTTTCAATGTTCTGTGTCATTTAATATTTTCCCGTAGAATCCCGCAATATTGCAACTGGAGACTTGAATTTTTTCTTCAGGTCTTTCAGGTTGAGAAATGCTGAGGGTGTTCTTCTCTTTTGGTTTTCTACCTCCAGGTTTTTGCATGTGTCATTTTAATACTTTGTCTTCTCGAACCACCCTTTGAAATCTTCTCTTCAGCTCTTTTACTTCATCATTTCTTCCTTTTGCTTTAGCTACTCAACGTTCAACAGCAAGTGTCAGAGTCTCTTCTGACATCCATTTAAGTCCTTGATGTCATTCCACAACTCGTCTGGTCTTCAGTCATTAGTGTTCAACATGTCAAATCTATTCTTGAGATGGTCTTTAAATTCAGGTGGGATATGCTCAAGGTCGCACTTTAGACCTTGTGGACTTGTTCTAATTTTCTTCAGCTTCAACATGAACGTGCATGTGAGCAATTGATGGTCTTTTCCACAGTCAGCCCCTGGCCCTGTTCTGACTGATGATATTGAGCTTTTCCATCATCTCTTTCCACAGATGCAGTCGATTTGATTCCTGTGTATTCCATCTGGCAAGGTCCATGTTTATACTCACTGTTTGTGTTGGTGAAAAAAGATATTGCAATGAAGAAGTCATTGATCTTGCAAAATTCTATCATGCAATCTCTGGCATTGTTTCTATCACCAAGATCATATTTTTCAACTACCAATTCTTCTTCTTTGTCTCCAACTTTCGCATTCCAATCACCAGTAATTATCAATGCATCTTGATTGCATGTTTGATCAATTTTAGACTGTAAAAGTTGGTAAAAATCTTCAATTTCTTCATTTTTCGCCTTAGTGGTTTGAATAATAGTTGTATTATCTGGTCTTCCTTGTAGGGGTATGGATATTATCCTATCACTGACAGCATTGTACTTCAGGATAGATCTTGAACTGTTCTTTTTGACGATGAATGCAATGTCATTCCTCTTCAAGTTGTCATTCCCGGTATAGTAGACCACATGATTGTCCGATTCAAAATGGCCGATACCAGTCCATTTCCGCTCACTAATGCCTAGGATATTGATGTTTATTTGGTCCATTTCATTTTTGATGACTTCCAATTTTCCTAGATTCATATTTTGTACATTCCACATTCTGATTATTAATGGATGTTTGCAGCTGTTTCTTCTCATTTTGAGTTGTGCCACATCAGCAAATGAAGGTCTGGAAAGCTTGACTCCATCCACATCATTAAGGTCAACTCTATTTTGAGGAGTATTTGAGTGCCTTCCAACCTGAGGGGCTCATCTTCCTGCACTAGATTAATGTTTTGCTGCTATTCATAAGGTTTTCACTGGCTAACTCTTTTCAGAAGTAGACCACCAGACCCTTCTTTTTTGTCTGTCTTAGTCTGGAAGCTCAGCTGAAACCTGTCCGCCATGGTGACCCTGCTGGTATTTGAATACCGGTAGCATAGCTTCCAGCATCAGAGCAACACGAAAGCCTCCACAGTACGACAAACTGACAGGCGCATGGGGAACGTCATTAGTCTTGCAAAATTCTATCTTGAAAAAGTGTGCATCAGTGTTGTATCCTTTAACTATATTTATTCAGGCTGTATACTGAGCAAATAATCTGAGAAGCTGGACTATATAAAGAAGAACACAGCATCCAGATTGGAGGAAGACTACTAACAACCTGCAATATACAGACGACAAAACTTTGCTTGCTGAAAGCAAAGAGGACTTGAAGCACTTACTGATGAAGATCAAAGACTACAGCCTTCAGTATGGATTGCACCTCAACATAAAGAAAACAAAAATCCTCACAACTGGACTAATAAGCAACATCATGATAAATGGAGAAGATTGAAGTTGTCAAGGATTTCATTTTACTTGGATTTACAATCAAGGCCCACGGAAGCAGCAGTTACGAAATTAAATGACATATTGCATTGGGCAAATCTGCTGCAAAAGGCCTCTTTAAAGTGTTAAAAAGCAAAGATGTCACCATAAGGATTAAAGTGTGCCTGACCTAAGCCATGGTATTTTCAATCGTCTCTTATGAATGTGAAAGCTGGACAGTGAATCAGGAAGACCAAAGAAGAATTGATGCATTTGAATTATGACATTGGTGAAGAATACTGAATATAATACAGACTACCAGAAAAATGAACAAATCAGTCTTGGAAGAAAACCAAAACAACAAACCTATTGCCGTCGAGTCGATTCTGACGCATAGTGACCCTATAGGACAGAGTAGAACTGCCCCATGGGGTTTCCAAGGAGTGGCTGGTGGATTCAAACTGCTGATATTTTGGTTAGCAGCTGAGCTCTTAAGCACTGTGCCACCAGGGCTCCATCTTGGAGGAAATACAGCCAGAATGCTCCTTAGAAGCAAGGATGGCAAGACTTCGTCTCACTTAACTTTTGACATGTTATGAGGAGGGACCAGCCCCTGGAGAAATACACCATGACTGGTAAAGTAGAGGGTCATAGAAAAAGGGGAAGACCCTCAGCGAGATGGATTGGTGCAATGGCTGCAACAATGAGCTCAAACATAGCAACGATTGTGAGGATGGCTCAGGACTGGGCAGTGTTTCGTTCTGTTGTACACAGGGTTGCTATGAGTCAGAACAGACTCCATGGCACCTAACAACAACAAAATATATACCAAACAGCACTTGAGTAGGCTGTTCAACTATTTCATTCCCAGGGATCCTGTCGCTATCACTACAGATCACGGTGAGTCAAACACTCTGATTTTTTCTCCATTCCTGTCACTTATTGCGGTATTAGACACACCTCATCCTTGGTGGTTAAGAATTATCTCCTGGCCTCTTCCACCGTGAGACCCCATTATTCTCACTACGATCAGTGAATTCAGTATTATCACCAGTCTACAGAGGACAGCCATCACAGAGCTCATCAAAGACTCTGGTGCCCCCAACACCATTTCATTTATTAAGGCCTTAGAAAAGGAGCATCCTTTGGTCTCCGCTACCCAGGGTATGGTTGGGGGGTGAGCTGAGTGGGGTTTCACAGAAGAGATCCTGCCTAACATGTCTGTTTCTCCTGAGCCTTTGAACTCTTTCCTCTACAGCACGGGGTTGGTAAACTACGGTCTGCAAGCCAAATTCAGCCCAACACCTGTTTTGTTAAGTAAAGTTTTATTAGAACAGAGCCACATTCATTCATTTCTGTATTGTTCACAGCTGCTTTTGTGCTATAACAGAGTTGAGTAATTGTAACAGAGACTGTATTGCCCACCAAGCCTAAAATATTGACTATCTAGACCTTAAGAGAAAAAGCTTGATGATCCCTCTGTTCTACAGTATGCCTGGGATGTTCTGGTATTTTTACTTCATTCACTGTATGCCATTTGTCCCAATTATCTAATACTGCCTAACATGTCACCCCAAACTTTAGTGGCTTCAAACAACAATAATCACTTATTATCTTTCCCAGTTCGTGTGGATCCAGAGTTTGGAAGCACCTCAACTGAATAATTCTAGCTCGGAATCCCTTATGAAGTTGCAGTTAGATAGTGACTGGGGCTGGTTTCATCTCGAAGCCTTCTTCATTCAAATATCTGATGTCTGAGCTGAGTAGACCTGAACAGCTGGAAGCCAGCTGGGCATCTTTATCTTCATGTAGTCTCTCCATGGGATCTCCCCAGTTTAGTAATCTCAAAGTTGTTGTTGTTAGGTGCCGTCAAGTCGGGTCCAACTCATAGCGACCCCATGTACAATGGAACAAAACATCGCCCAGTCCTGCGCCATCCTCACAATCGTTGTTATGCATGAGCCCATTTTTGCAGCCACTATGTCAGTCCGTCTAATTGAGGGTCTTCCTCTTTTTCTCTGACCTCTACTTTACCCAGTCTCAAGGCAGTCAAAATTATTATATATCGGCTCAAGGCTCCCAAAGTGCACGTTCCGAGAAAGAGAGAGCCAGACAGAAGCCTTTTGCCTTTTATGACCTAGACTCAGCATTTATTCAGCTTCTCTCCCACTGACTTCAACTCTCATGGAGAAGTGTCAATGTCACATTGTAAAAGAGCATATGGAATGGGTTATATGTTGGTGCAAACGCCTTGGAAAATACAATCTAACACACCATATTGAGTCCAAATTTTGTTTAATCAATTTAGCACACTATTAATTGGACTCCCAAGAACTAAAGCCAAAATATTAGATCCAGAATACTGGGTGAGTGCTCCTATGTTAATAAATTCAGGCCAAAAAAGTCTTAAATTTTGTCTCTTTTCAGTCAAACATCTTTAGACTCCATTCTCACGTATGCACACCAGACTCCTGCCAACACGATGAGCAATGTCTTGAAACTCTTTCTGTATAAGCTTCCCCTTCTCAGACCAGGCTTCGTACCTCTCCCTCAGGGATCTGTTGGATTTTAACTCTGTTATGGGCCTAAAAACGATGAGTGATGCCGTTAGCTTGGGAGGCAATTGCCAGGTGTCCCCATTTAGAAGGCTTTTAGCAGAGGAAGGCTTCTTCCCTCAGAGAAGAGGGGGGCGTCCTCTGCTGGCAAGACAGTTAAGAGAAATTTGAGGTTCAGAGTTCTAAGCCTTGACCACATCTGTGCAATTGTCTTCATCCCATGCCTCATAGTCCCACTCAAGCCAGTGCCCTTACCTAGTGTAAACAACCTAGCAGGTTGAAGCATTTAATTGGCACTGTAACTCTTCACCTTTTACCCCTCATTTGTGTATCAATTACATTTACAAGAGATGAAAGACTCCTTCAAAGCTGTCATGGAGGCCTTCAGGTTCCCTATGTGTGTTCTTAATTCTATGTTCATAGGTTTTCATTTCTCTTTTAGCCTCTAGGGTTGTCCAAAGAAGCCAGGTGACTCCACAATCTTTATAAATGCTACTATTATCATAGCAACTAAGTCCCACAGCCACTTGATCTCCCAATGCCTTGCCCTCCACCTGTACTTCTCCACACAGTGACAATTTGAGTAATCATGATGCCACTACATTCCATAAATAGCCCATGCACCATCCTTCCCTTTCCTCTGTCAAGGAAATTATCTCTGTGCTTCTGGAACATATACACAACCCAATGCCAAAATCCTGTTTTAAGGGTCTGTTTTCTAAGCATAAAGTAAACCAGTAGAAGTCGTAACTGGTTGCTGCCCATTAGTTCAATAATCCCACATGGAACACCAGAAACAACACAGATGACAACTGTCCCCTCATTTTACGCAGGCTGAATTTTCAGCCCCATGGCAACCAGAATGCAGAGTTCAGTCTCTTTATTCGTTTCCATTTTTTAAAATACATTTACAGTTAACTTTTTGTGAATTTTTTGGTAGTCTTTACTGAATATTGTGGAGTACTGGAAAAGATCATATTACATAACTTTTCACTCTAAAATATCTAGTCTATCATTCCTTGACTCCAAAAACTCTCTTGGCTCCACTATGCCACCAAGAATTTCTCTTCTCTTCCCACCTCCACTCAACCATTAACTAAGAGCTTCATTAGTGGTCTTGCTTTCCATTGGAAGTAGAATATTAATGTATTTCTTTCAAACAAATTCAGTGTTTTCTCCAAGGAGAATACAGATGAATTAAATTTCCTTTCCTTTATTATTTTGGCATTCTCAGCGTGTAGCTCAATGATTATCACATTGGATATATCAAAGTTATAATAACAATAACACTTTATAATTTTGAATGTTTACTATGTGTTTTATATCCTTTATCTCATTTAATTTTCACAATGATAAAACCAAGAAAGTAGCTGTTGAGTCAATTCCAATTCATGGCTGACCCCATGTATTTCAGAGTAGAACTGTGCTCCATAACATTTTCCATGGCTAATCGATTTTCCTGAAGTAAATCTCCAGTCCATTCTCCCAAGGTGCCTCTGGGTGGACTTGAACTGCCAATCTTTCAGTTATCAGCTGAGTGCTTAACCGTTTGCGGCACCCAGGGACTTTCACAACGATATATGTGATAAAGACTACTATCCTCAGTTTACTCATGAGAAAACCAAGGCTTAGAAAGTTTGAATGTTGTACACAAGGTCACACCCAGCTGGTAAGTGAAAGAACCAGCTCTATTTGACTCTAAAGCCACTAGGCTCCACGACTTCTCTCAATAGTGTTTATAGGATGAATAATCAGATGAGGAACCTTAATAAAGGCTACACATGCTTTTTTTGTTCTTATGACCTTATTTCCACCTTATTTTGATGACCCTAAACAAAATTTCCTAGCATTATCACTAAACCTTTCCACCAGACTTGACTCTTTATGACTCCATCAATGGTGGCATGCAACAGAAACCAACTCTGGCTATATCAATCAGAAATAAAAAGATTTATTGAAAAGGTAAGGTGTAGCCCATAGAATTATAACAACAGCTGACCAGCAAGTTTTGGAAAGAACAGAATTCAGGCAAAACCCGGGAACCAAGCGGCAGGAGCCAATGGACAGCCTCTTTAGGCCTACACCACTGGGATGAATCAGCTTCAACTATTTACAGTTCTTGTGTCACTCTTCTTCAAGCCTCAAGTTCCAGCGAGAGTCTGATTGACAGCAGTCGGATCCCCTGTCCAGACCTTGACCAGGGGATAGGGGTGGGGAAGGAATGGGGCATCTGACTGACAGTTCCACCAAGACTGCATTCCAGAAAGGAAAACTGAGGGATGGCAACCAAAAGAAGGTTTCATGGGTACTAGGCAGACAAATACAAGATGTCTGCTTGCAGTGACTTTTAATTCATCCAGGATCAGAGGAGAATGAGTTATACTATTTAGAATATTAAAAGAAATGCACTATAAAGACAATTCTAAAGAAAATGTCCAAAATGTTTAGAGCCATTGTTTCTCAAAAAGATCACTTTTAATTTAAAAAAATAAAATAAAAAATAAAGTTGTCATGGAACACCTAGCATTGGCTTAAATTACTTTTTACTGCAACATTACTTAAATGTGTGAAAGCATAAAACTAGGTGTAAAAGTCCTTGGATTTATAGCACTTATAAAATTATAAAGTCACAATGAATTTTAAAATTCAGTTCAAACAAAATGACAAAACCAGTATAATTCAAATTACTTACATAAGTTTGACTTGACAGGTGATATTTTTCTGAAACTGATCTGCTGCTCCCAGTGTGAATATAGTACTGATTCCTCCATTGCAAGTATGTTAGAAGTCAGCATTGCTATGCTATTGCATGCCTCATGATGACTCAATGCTCCCACCACTTTTGTTCCTTCAGTCTACTAGGAAACCTTGGGACAGCAAGGCCAGGTGGCCATCTGGCCTTCACTTGGTGTGAAAATATCTCTGCTCTTTTCTTATTAGCCCCTGATAATTAAAGTAGTGCTATTTGCTGTTAATGAACTGAAACACAAATGCAAATGGGGCATAAAAATTCTTGGTAGTACTCAGTTATAAAATGGTCACACAGATAGTCCGTAACATGCTGATATTAATGTTTTTTAGATTATCTTAGAAATATAAATGTAAATTTTAACTATTCTTACGGGGAACTGATGGATATCTGAGAACCTATCTTTGGAGCCCCAGGAATTATGACCCCCCATTTGAGAAACAGTGGTTTAGACCAATGTCATCATACTTGGGTTAAAAGTGTAGTCTCCTGTGATAAACCCTTTGAAGGGCATTAAAACTATTTGCTACTATGAATTCCTAGGTATGTATTTAATGTAAAATTAGTTCCATAGGCATTCTGGTAGTTCTTATGCCTGTAATATTCTATGTACTGATATTTAAACAGGAAAATTCCACAACTTCTTACCAATCTCTATTAAGTAGATGAAAGCTCCAATTTCTATGAATACATAAATACTATATATACATATATATGTATATATACACATATATATATTGTTGTTAGTTGCAATCAGGTTGATTCTGACTCATGGCAACCCCATGTGTTACAGAGCAGAGCTGCTCCATAGAGTTTTCTTGGCTATAATCTTAATGGAAGCAGATTGCCAGACCTTTTCTTCTGTGGTACCGCTGGGTGAGTTTGAACCTCCAACCTTTAGGTTAGCAGTCAAGCGCATATACATACACACAGGTGCATGTAAATTTATTTGGTTTTGTCATTAAATAGAATAAAACACATGTAAAATGAGTTAATGGGTAGGGGCTGGGATTCAGACCATTCCTCTAGTTATAAACAGGTTAGTCATGGAAGCTCCATAGACACATCCAAACTTCCTGAGGACAGAATTGCTGGGCAGACGGCTGTGGGGACCTGGTCTCGGGGAACATCAAGCTCAATTGACATAACATAGTTCATAAAAAAAATGTTCTACATTCTGTTTTGGAGAGTAGCATCTGGGGCTTAAAAGCCTGTGAGCAGCCATCTAAGATACTCCACTGGTCTCACCCCTTCCGGAGCAAGGGAGAATGAAGAAAACAAGACAAAAAGGAAAGATTAGTCCAAAGGACTAATGGACCACAACTACCACAGCCTCCACCAGACTGAGTCCAGTACAACTAGATGGTGCCCGGCTACCACCACT
>NW_004444071.1:3656420-3716195 GCF_000243295.1 Trichechus manatus latirostris | reverse complement strand
TACTGAGCTAAAAGTGTGCCTGTGGGCCATACTCTCAGGGTTTCTCAGTCTCTGTCAGACCAGTAAGTCTGGTCTTTTCTTGTGAGTTAGAATTTTGTTCTTAATGGACCACAACTACCACAGCCTCCACCAGACTGAGTCCAGTACAACTAGATGGTGCCCGGCTACCACCACTGACTGCTCTGACAGGAATCACAACAGAGGGTCCTGGACAGAGCTGGAGAAAAATGTAGAACAAAATTCTAACTGACAAAAGAAGGCCAGACTTACTGACCTGACAGAGACTGGAGAAATCCCCAGAGTATGGCCCCCTGCCCCTCTTTTAGCTCAGTAATGAAGTCACTCCCGAGGTTCACCCTTCAGCCAAAGATTAGACAGCCCCATAAAACAAAACGAGACTGATGGGGCACAACAGCCCAGGGACAAGGACTAGAAGGCAGGAGGGGATAGGAAAGCCGGTAATAGGGAACCCAAGTTTGAGAAGGGAGGTGTTGACACGTTATGGGGTTGTTAACCAATGTCATGAAACAATACGTGTACTAACTTTAACGAGAAACTATTTGTTCTGTAAACTTTCATCTAAAGTACAAAAATATAAATAAACAAGTTAATAAAATGAATTGCTATTCTTCTAAGTAAATGCACATATGGAGACTTTACTGTCTAGTGATTGTGAAATACAGTATTTGATTTTGAAATATTTCTAATGGTAAGACTAAATAACATTCTGCTATATTTAAAAATATCAACTCAACAAAACCAAATTTTACATGTATTGATTTTATAAATACTAAAGATTATTCTAAATTATATGGCTGAATTAGATTAAGAATTATAGCATCTAGAAAAGAGACAAAGCATTAACAGCTGGAAAGAAATTTTTCATATATGAGATAAGGAAGAGTAATATACATGTGGAGTTCCTGGGTGGTGCAAACAGTTAAGAGCTCAGTTACTAACCGAAAGTTTGGTGGTTCAAATCCAGCTGAAAGCACCTTGGAAAAAAAGCCTATCAACCTACTTCTGAAAGACCACAGCCATTGAAAATCCTATAGAGCACTATTCCACTCTAACACACAAGGGGTCTGCTTGAGTTGGAATAAACTCAAGGGCAACTGATTTGGTTTTTTTAAATATATACATGGGATAGTGAGTTCTCCCTGAGAATATTTAAATTTTGCAGTTATATTTCTAAAATAATCTCAAAAAGTAGTCTATCAACACATTATAGATTATCTGGATGACCATTTACATTAAAACATTGAGAAAGGTTTTGATTGTCACTGGTGGAATCCATTTCTTTAATTTATAATCATGCCTCATTTACAAGTGTATTGAAAACATGAAAAAATAATACTGAGAATATTTTAGTGGAGAATATGTCTCACACCATCCATATATGAAAAAGCAATCTTGTGTATACTAGTTGCAAATGCCAAACGTAATTGTTGAACTTCACGAGTGATTCTGATTATGTATATGAACAGAACGTGTCAATGTCCTAGGATTTATGAAGAGTGGCAACGGAGACCTCTTCCTAATGTTCAGCTTCATTTTAGGCAAAGTACAAGTGTCCTTAACTTCCACAGTTGTAAATTCAAAGAATTTGCATTCAACATAAACACATTTAGTGTAAAATGTTTTGTCAACACTTTATATCTCCATGTGAAAACCCCCATGATGAATGTGGTCATACTGAAAGAATGTAGGTTTTGGCAAGTTTGATTGTTGTTTCAAAACTGGAAATGAACTAAGAGTGGGTAATAAAAAAAAATTTTTACAGATTTCTGCATCACTTTAAATTGTCACCTCTTAAAGAAGCTTAACATGCAAGAAAATTTTAGACTGAAGAAGACAAAGTAGTATTACAATGAAATGTGCAAAGACCTGGAATTAAAAAACCAAAAGGGAAGAATATCCTCAGCATTTCTCAAGCTGAAAGAACTGAAGAAAAAATTCAAGCCTCAAGTTGCAATATTGAATGATTCTATGGGAAAAATATTGAACAATGCAGGAAGCATCAAAAGAGGATGGAAGGAATTTACAGAGTCACCGTATCAAAAAGATTGGTCAATGTTCAACCATTTCAGGAGGCAGAATATGATCAGGAACCGATGGTACTGAAGGAAGAAGTCTAAGCTGCACTGAAGGCATTAAAGAAAAACAAGGCTACAGGAATTGACAGAATACCAATTGAGATGTTTCAAAAAACAGATGCAGCACTGGAAGTGCTCACTTGTCTATGCCAAGAAATTTGGAAGACAGCCACCTGGCCAACTGACTGGAAAAGATCCATATCTGTGCCCATTCCAAAGAAAGGTGATCCAACAGAATGAAGAAATTATTGAACAGTATCATTAATGTCACACATAAGTAAAATTTTGCTGAAGATCATTCAAAAGCTGCTGCAGCAATACATCAGCAGGGAACTGCCAGGAATTCAAGCTGGATTCAGAAGAGGATGTGGGATAAGGGATATCATTGATGATCTCAGATGGATCTTGGCTGAAAGCAGAGACTACTGAAAGGTGTTTACTTGAGTTTTATTGATTATGCAAAGGCATTCAACTGTGTGACTCATAACAAATTATGTATAAAATTGAGAAAATTGGGAATTCCAGAACATTTAATTGCGCTCATGTGGAATCGTTATAACAGAACAAGGGGATACTACATGGTTTAAAATCAGGAAAGGTGTGCATCAGGGTTGTATCCTTTCACCATACTTATTCAATCTCTATGCTGAGCAAATAATCCAAGAAACCGAACTATATGAAGAAGAACAGGGCTTCAGGATTGGAGGAAGACTCGTTAACAACCTGCATTATGCAGATGACACAACCTTGCTTGCTGAAAGTGAAGAGGACTTGAAGCACTTACTGATGAAAATCAAAGACCACAGCCTTCAGTATGGATTACAACTCAAGATAAAGAAAACAAAAATCCTCACAGCTGGACCGATAAACAACATCACGATAAACGAAAAAATGTTGAAGTTATCAAGGATTTCACTTTTTACTTGGATCCACAATCAACGCTCATGTAAGTAGCAGTCAAGAAATCAAATGACATATTGCATTGGACAAATCTGCTGCAAAAGACCTCTTTAAAGTGTTAAAAAGCAAAGATGTCACTTGAAGGACTAAGGTGCACCTGACCCAATCCAGGTGTTTTCAATCTCCTCATATGCATAGGAAAGCTGAACAATGAATAAGGAAGACTGAAGAATTGATACCTTTAAATTACAGTATTGGTGAAGAATATTGGATATACCATGGACTGCCAGAAGGACTAACAAATCTGTCTTGGAAGAAGTACAACCAGAATGCTCCTTAGAAGTGAGAATGGTGAGACTTCATCTCATGTACTTTGGACATGTTATCAGGAGGGACCATTCCCTGGAGAAAGACATCATGCTTGGTAAAGTAGAGGGTCAGCGAAAAAGAGGAAGACCCTCAATGAGATGGATTGACACAGTGGCTGCTATGATGGGCTCAAGCATAGCAAAGATGAGGAGGATGATGCAGGACCAGGCAATGTTCCTTTTTGCTGTACATAGGGTCACTATGAGTTGGAACCAACATAACAGCACCTACCAACAACATCCCTTTATTAGTTTTGAGTTAGGAGGTGGAAAATGTCCTGCAGAAAGTGTTGAGCATCTCATAGTCTTCATTTCTAACTGGATAGAAGCTAGGTTGTCAGCACTGTATGAGGGAGTAAAACAGTCATGGGCTTTGAAACCAACCAGGTCCCAGGCTGAATACAGGCTTTGCTGTGAATTAACTGTGACTTTGACACATCCCTTAACCACTCTGAGCTTCAGTTTCTTAATCCGCATAAAGAGAATAATAAAATTAACCTGTAGGAATTAGAGGACTTGGTTTCTTTTCTGGCTCTCTAATTTATTCAGTAATTTTGGCAAGTCATATAACCTCTTCAAATGAAAATGAAGGTGTTAGTGGTTCTCAATGGGAAAGTCTTAACCCCAGGTACCTGTGAGTATGACCATGTTTGGAAATATGGTCTTTGAAGATGTCATCAGTTAACATGAGGTCATACTGGAGTATAGTGGATCCTAATTCAATCTGAGTGGTATCTTTATAGAAGAGAAGAGATACAGAGAGAATATGGCTGTGAGATGATGGAGGCAGAGAATGGAGTGATTTACAAGCCAAGGAACACTAGGCATCGCCAGCTGCCACCAGAAGCTGCAAGAGAGGCATGGAACAGATTCTCCTTCAGAGCCTCCAGAAGGAATCAACATTGCCAACACCCTGATTAGGACTCCTAGACTTCATAACTGTGAAACAATAGATTTCTGTTCTTATAAGCCACCCAATCTATGTTCTTTTTTAGGGCAGCCCTAGGAAACTAATACACATCCCCACTGGTCGATATACAGGCCTAGCCGACCTGAGGCCTCAGAGAGAAGAGGAAGTTCTTCCTTAATCTCAGGCTAAGGCCTACTTTGTATATCCCAACCTCCTTCCCCAGGCTGGACCTCTTTCCAGGATGATTGGCAATTGGATTCTTCATTCCTTTCAGGGGAAACTCCAGCCTCCACCTGTACGAGTATAGGACTATCCTTTAGCCCCAAAAGATGTCAGAACACATTTCTATATGAGTAAGTTTGCCAAATTGATTATTCAGCTTTTAATAGCACAATGTGGTATCAGCCACAATCCTGTCCAGGTTCTTTGGCACCAAGCTGGGGCTAGTTCCTTGGCACAGTCTCTCCTCCCACATAAGGAAAGAGGAGATGGTAGTCTGCAAATGTTTTCAGACTCTTCGGGATCTCCACTTCTGATCTGGGAACAAGAACATACATTGTTCCAGTGTCTGGAGCAATGACATACAAAACAACATGACCTGGATCTGGACCGAGGAGTACCATCACTAAAGGAAAGAAATGGGCCCAACGTAGCTCTGCCAACAGTAATGGCCCCTGTGTATGTAATTTGGCAAAGTATTTAGCTCACACTTCTCAATTCCAGAAGAGGGTTTATGCTCCACATCTCGCTACTAAAGGCCTATCTTGTGTGGTTTCCCAAGAACAAAGGGACAATCTACTCAATTAATTAAAAGCCATGAGATTGAAAATGAAAGTTTTTCCAAATTTCAGCTCATCAAGTGTTCAAACATTGTGGGCTATAATATCAGTCAAGATCACTTTTTACACAGACATAATGTCACTAAACTGTACAGGTGAAGATTGCTGAAATGGCAAATGTTTTGTTACCTATATATTTATTTTTAAAAATCACTTGTTACAATTCAACAAACATTAGTTGATTGCTTATTACAGTAAAACTTGTGAAAGCCAGAACCTGTGTAAGGTGGAAATCTGTCAGAGAAGGAAAACGGAAAAATTTTCTACTGAAATGAGCAATAGAAAAGTGGTAAGACTGCACCTTGTCAAAGGCTGAAAACTTGCAAGACCCAGAAAAACAAAGCAGTCCCGTCAAGTTCCAGCTTTCACGGGTATGTGCCAGGTACAATGCCAAGTCTTACAAAACAAAATAACTATGAAAAATAACTCCAGACTCAGGAATAAACATGTACAGAAATTTAGTCACAAGTTCTTGATAAACAAATCCTAGCAACAAACCTTCACTGCTATACATCTCTTTGGCAAGCCTGAGAATTTTGGTTCCAGTAAACCAAGTCATTCCTGATAGGCATATTTAGAAAAGGAAGAAGAGAAATGGACGTGGGATAGTTGAAAATAGAAAATGAAGGTAAATCATAGAGCATTTCTGCAATGAAGCTTTATGAAGATAAAGGAAGCTGAGAGAAGCCTACTTCCCTAGGAATGTACTCTGGGATTGTACAGAGGAAGGAATTAGAACATATATAAGGGGGTCTGACAACTAGGGCTGAACAGAGACACGAAGGTGCCCCGGGCAGGGCAACAATTTAGCACGTCTTCCAATCACTGCTGTTTTTTAAAATTCCTCAACGCTTATTTGGTGGAGTTGTTGTTGTTAGCTGCAGGTGAGCCAGACTCGACTCATGATGACCCCACGCACAACGGAACAAAATGCTACACTGTCCTGCATCATCCCCATGATGGGTTGTGGATCAAACAGTTGAAATCCATAGGTTTTCATTGGCTGATTTACAGAAGTAGATCACCAGGACTTTCTTCTTAGTCTAGAAGCTCTTCTGAAACCTGTTCAGCATCACAGGAACACTCAAGCCTCCACTGACAGATGAGAGGTAGCTGCACTTGAGATGCATTGGCTGGGAATCTAATCCTGGTCTCCCATATGGAAAGCGAGAATTCTACTGAACCACCACTGCCTTCCTTAGTGGGGATAGAGGCTTTTATTATTCTTTTATTATTAAAAACTACATGTATCTCTTCTTCTTCCTCTTCCCTTCTCATTCCTTCCCTTCTCTTTCCTTCCTGAGCAATTCAGTCCTAAAACCATTAGATGAGGCAGAACAAGGTAGGCATCCGCACCGGATGGGGGAAGAAGCCACAGTGGCCCAGAGTAGGTGTCAGAGCACGACAAGCAGAAGATGATGTTCACCCATGGGGGCAGCCTAGTGGAGGCGTCAGAGCTGGCACATGAGGAGAACATTCCACAGGAGAAGTAGCCAGGTGAGGTGTTGGAGCCCAAGAAGGGTAAAAGGGTATCTTTGTGGAGAAGCAGGCAGCCTGGCAAGAGGTGTCAGCAGCACTCTAGAGGAGTGAGGAGGGATCTGTGCTGGAAGAGGATGGAAATGGAAATGGCAGATTGGCTACGTACAGGGGGACTGAGTCAAGGAGAAAATAGAATAAAGATGATGGGAGCCAGGTTTCTCATGCAGAAGAGAGATACAAATACAGAAAAGGAGAAGACTAGAATGAACCTTGTGGTGTTGGATTGGGATTGGAGATACTGGTGTGGAGTCATGGTTTTCAATAAATATAGGTAGATATGGAAATAAATACAGATGTAAATGTGTGTGCATTTATGTACACATACATACCTATTTACTGATCATGGAGATGGCACAGAACTGGGCAGCATTTCATTCCCTTTTACATGAGGTCGCCATGAGTCAGAGGCAAAACTGAAGGCCACTAACAACAACACACGTATATACATATATCGTAAGAGAGAGACCTGTCCACTAACAGAGCCTGGAAGCAGCAACACTCCAACAGTAATGAGCACACCTAACACCCAGATCTTGAATTCTAAATACTAAAATGAACCGCGGCTCCTTTAGTAATGACTGATTTCAGGGTTGGGGAAGGGAAAGCATACGAAGATCCTAGAACATCTTGCCCCAGAAAGCAAAAAGTGCGGAAAGAATGAAGGGACATGTCAAAAGGATAAAGGAGCCAGTCTGAATGGGGGCCAAAAAGGGAGAATTTGACTATCAAGATAAATAATGGTAGTAATAGATTATAACCCAAACACATGAACCAATATTGAGATAGAGAAAACAAGCAATGAACTGTAAGTTTAGTAAGTTACAGAACATTTACATAGTTTCAAAGTCCTTCTCCACAAAATACTTATTAATTACAAAGGGGAAAAGAGAACTTCAGGAGAAAAAAAATTCTCAGTACTGTCTTTGCAATTTTTAAGTACATGAAGAAACACCAATTCTACTGACTGAAGCAGAGTCAATGATCTGAAGAAGATTCAAGAAAATATTTCCCACTTCTCTTGTACCTCTTTCTTTTGGAATTTTCTAATTCTGGCCAATTATGGGGAGGCATTGTGACCATTCCAAAGAAAAGCGATCTAACAGAATGTAGAAATTACTGAACAATATCATTAATACCACATGCAAGTAAAATCTTGCTGAAGATCAGTCAAAAATGGTTGCAGCAGTACATCCACAGGGAACTGCCAGAAATTCAAGCTGGATTCAGAAGAGGATGCAGAACACGGGATATCATTGCTGATGTCAGATGGATTCTGGCTGAAAGCAGAGAATACCAGAAAGATGCTTACTTGTGTTTTATTGACTATGCAAAGGCATTCGACTGTGTGGATCATGATAAATTATGGATAATATTGCAAAGAATGGGAATTTCAGACCACTTAATTGTGCTTGTGTAGAACCTGTACATAGACCAAGAGGTGGCTGTTCAAACAGAACAAGAGGATACTGCATGGTTTAAAATCAGGAAAAGTGTGCATCAGTGTTGTATCCTTTCACCACACTTATTCAATCTGTATGCTGAGTGAATAATCTGAGAAGCTGGAGTATATGAAGAAGAACACAGCATCAGGATTGGAGGAAGTCTCATTAATAACCTGTAACATGCAGATGACACAACCTTGCTTGCTGAAAGTGAAGAGTACTTGAAGCACTTAGTGATGAAGATCAAACACCACAGCCTTCAGTCATGGATTGCACCTCAACAGAAAGAAAACAAAAATCCTCACAACTGGACCAATAAGCAACAACACAATAAATGGAAAAAATATTGAAGTTGTCAAGGATTTCACTTTTTACTTGGATCCACAATCAACACTCATGGAAGCAGCAGTCAAGAAATCAAACAACATAATGCACTGGGGAAATCTGCTGCAAAAGACCTTTTTAAAGTGTTAAAAAGCAAAGATGTCACGTTGAAGACTAAGGTGCGCCTGACCCAAGCCATGGTATTTTCAATCGCCTCATATGCATGGGAAAGCTGGGCAATGAATAAGGAAGACCAAAGAAGAATTGATGCCTTTGAATTATGGTGTTGGCGAAGAATATCAAATATACCATGGACTGCCAGAAGAAGGAACAAATCTGTCTTGGAAAAAGTACTGCCAGAATGCTCCTTACAGCGAGGATGGAGAGACTTTGTCTCATGTACTTTGGAGTCGTTATCAGGAGAGACCAGTCCCTGGGAAAGGACATCATGTTTGGTAAAGTAGAGAGTCAGCAAAAAGGAGGAAGGCCCTCAATGAGATGTATTGACACAGTGGCTGCAACAATGGGCTCAAACATAGCAACGATTGTGAGGATGACGCAGGCCCGGGCAGTATTTGTTCTGTTGTACATAGGGTCGCTACGTGTCAGAACCAACTCAACACACCTAACAACAACAATGACATATTAAATAACAAAAGAAATCCATCATTTCCAAGGAAGTTCCCTGTGCCTGCTTTAGTCTCAGAATTTCAGTTGCCTGGGACTGCTGACTTTCAGCAAACAGCCTGAGACTGCATATGGCCATTGCAAAAATATTTTTTACTCAAAGGTGCTGTCTGTCTGCAGAACCTATTTACCATTTCGCCACTGTATTCCTGTGCTGCACTAATGCAGTACTGCCTAGGCATATGTCTGCTTTGTCCACCGCCCGCCAGGCTCTGTTGGGAGCATCATATTTGGAACCATGGGCGAGTGTGAGAAATGACTGTCAATAATCCTGACTCACAGATCATTTTAATGGAGACACAGACCCAGAGGAAATAAATGCATCTTACTGTACATATGGAGCCCTGGGTGGCACAGTGGTTAAGAGCTCAGCAGCTAACCAAAAGGGCGACAGTTCAAATCCACCAGCCACTCCTTGGAAACCGTATGGGGCAGTTCTACTCTGTCCTATAGGATCACTATGAGTTGGAATTGACTTGATGGCAACAGGTTAGGTTTACTGTACATGTTACCCCCGCTGAAGCCAAGCAAATTTGTATGCATATTGTTGAAAGCGGAAAGGAGGATGATCCTAAAAAGCTTTATCAAGCAAGGGCTTGCAAGTGTAAGTTGTTTGCATCAGACCCATACTGCTATCTTACAATGTGTAAAACGCTAAGGATAATCCCTCTCAGAGCCGCCATGAATGGTTGGGGAGGTTGTGCCCTGCACAAGGGCACCTTGTCAAGGGGGCAGATGGGGACTGCATCTACCCAGAGAAAGAAGTGCCTTTAAAAATTTGCACAAAGGAGCTGTATGGCCTAGCAGCAACCCTGAACATATTATTTTTATTGCTCTAACTTAGTGAACAACAACAAAAAAAAATTATATGAGAACTTTTATGTGTTCACTTCTAAATCTAGCCCCTCAACTCTATATAAAGTCTTACGTTTCTCAACTATAAATTTTCCTGCTCCGCAGAGTGTCAGGAACTTTGTCTTTGCAATATGGAAAGATCAGAGAAATAACACAAGATCCTTGCAGAGTAAAGATTGTACAAATACGTTCTAAATGGCAAACACTTTTAACATTTTGTATAAATCAGAAATGTAGAATTGATGAAGTTGGATTCTTAATATCATTATCTGGATAAAGTCATATTCAATATTATCATAAAAACAAACTAACCTGTTGCCGTCAAGTCGATTCTGATTCATAGTGACCCTATGGGATAGAGTAGATCTGCCCCACAGGGTTTCCAAGGAGTGGCTGGTGGATTCGAACTGTCAACTTTTTGGTTAGCTGCTGAGCTCTTAACCACTGTGCCACCAGTGCTCCAGTATTATCATAGTGATGAGATAATTCTGTATTCATTACCTCACATATTTACCTAGAATATTTCTCCATCGACTTCTACAGAGAAAATTAATGTCTGTTGCATAAGTTCCTGGAAAAACATTCTGAAACTTTGGCCTTATCCTGCTAAAGCAAGTTTATGCTAGAATTATCACACTAGAGATGTTTTTTTAGTAAGAATTGTTGCTGCCCTTGAGTTGGGCCCCAACTCACGGTGACCCAATATGTTACAGAATAGAATTGCTCCATAGAGTTGTCTTGGCTGTAATCTTATGGAAGCAGATTGCTAGGCCTTTTATTCTGTGGAGCCAGTGGGTGGGTTCGAACTGCCAACTGATCGGTTAGCAGCCAATCAAAAACTACCTGCATCACCCAGGCTCCTTTTACTAAGAATTAGTTTGATATAAAGCCATTCTTATCCCCTTCACAAGTAGAAATTTTCATGAAAGGAGAATGAAAGTATATTATTACTGACTGTGCTGCTGTATCTAACAAGGCCCTTCAAAGACAAATAGGCAAATTACTAATTTACGCACTAGATAGTAACTGAAAAACTTGAAGTTTGGATGCTAATTCAGTTTTTAAGTCAGGGTTCAGTGTTGAAAAATTGTAAATCACTGATTGGCTAAGTAAGTAGTCTGACTCCATAATGGGATTGGTTCAAATTTCCCTTGAACATTAAGTACAGAAAAAATATTACTTTTCAAAACAATCCAAATAACAACGGCATGTCTTATGCTTAGATTTTTTAATTAATTTTTGTTTTATTACTACACATTTAAAATATGCACAAGATGATAAAGAATAATATAATAAACACATAGTCCCCACCACATACCTATAACAAATATTTTCATTTTTCCATATCCATTTTTTTTTTTGTTAAAGAACTGAAACTTGCCAACGTGGCTGCCATTCTGTATGTGACCTTCTCCAATCCTGTCCCCTCCCTCCAGCCCCAGGGGAACCAACTATTACAAAGCTAGAATGTTTCCATTCCAGAAATATTTTTAGACTTTTACCTCTTATGTTCAGAAGAGAGGCCTGGTGATGAACTTCTGAAAAATCAGCCATTGAAAACCCTATGGAGCACAATTCTACTCACACACACAGGGTCACCGTGAGTCGGAATCGACTCTATGGCCATTTTATTTTAACCTCTTACATGCCTATCCAAAACCAATATAACTCTATAACTTGGGTTTTTCTTCACTTAATATTCTATTGTTAATATTTTACTCTATCAATGCACATACTTCTAATACATTCGTGGTGATTGCTATAGGGTATATCAGTAGTTTATTGATCCAGTCTTCTACTGAAAGGAATTTTAATTCTTTGGAATTTTTCACTATTACAAACAAGACTGCAATGAATATACTCAGGCATTTTATCCTGAAGCACATGTATGAAGAGTTTTTCCAGAGAGACATCTCCTTCCTGCTGGCTTGTCCATGAAGTCTGCTCATGTGTAGCAGATTTATATGGTTATAGCTAGTGAGGAATATTGAGTATACCTTGGACTGCCAAAAGAATGAACAAATCTGTCTTGGAAGAAGTACAACCAGAATGCTCCTTACAAGCAAAGATGGCGACACTATGTCTCACATACTTTGGACATGTTGTCAGAAGGGATTAGTTCCTGGAGAAGGACGTCATGCTTGGTAAAGTAGAGGGTCAGCAAAAAAGAGGAAGATGCCCAATGAGATGGATTGACACAGTGACTGCAATGATGCACCCAAGCATAACAAGAATTGTGAGGATGGCACAGGACCAGGTAGTGTTTTCTTCTGTTGTACATAGGATAGCTATGAGTCAGGATCAACTCAACGGCACCTAACAACAACAACAAGCTAGCAACCAGACGGTACTGAGAAATTCTTCCCCTCATGAAGGAAAATGTAGTGATCGCAGAGGACTCTCTTGATGACTTAGGCCTCTACCATGTGCAACTGCTCTCACGGAAGCCCACCTCACTCGGCCACAGAACATACCTTCTAGTCCTATCCTCCTCCATGAGGATAAGGTACGCTGCTTCTATACTGGCAGTACATAGGCAGGTGTTTATTAAATCTGGGACAGACTGCTGGATGCATTATGGAAATGATGCATGCCTATGTCAAACAACCAAACTGTTTGAAAATTTAAAGACATACATGATGACTGTGGTAGGCTGAATAATGGCTCCCAAAGATGTCCACATCCAAATCCCTGAAACCTGTGAATACGTTACCTCACATGACAAAAGGGACTTTGTGGGTGTGATTAAACTAAGGACCTTGAGATGAAGAATTATTCTCACAACAAAAAGACAGCACAATCATAAAATGGGCAAAGGACTTGAATATACATTTCACCAAACAGGACATTCAAATTGCCACCAACCACATTAAAAGATGCTCAGCATCATTAACCACCAAAAAAAAAAAACACACGTACACACACACAAAACAAACCCATTGCTATTAAGTCGATTCCCACTCACACTCTATAGGCTAGAGTAGAACTGCCCCATAGGGTTTCCAAAGAGCAGCTGATGAATTCGAATTGGGGACCTTTGGGTTAACAGCTGAACGCTTAACGACTGCACCACCAGGGCTCCTCATTAACCATCAGAAAGATGTAAATCAAAACCACAAGATACCATTTCACTCCCACTAGGATGGCTAAGATAAAAAAAATCAGAAAATAACAAATGTTGGCTAGGATGTGGGAAAAGTGAAACCCTATCCATTGCTGGTAGAAATGCAAAATGATACAGCCATTGTGGAAAACAGTGTGGCAGTTCCTCAAAAAACTAAAAATAGAACTACTATCCCATTAACCATAGGGTTTCCAAGGAGCGGCTGGTGGATTCAAACTGCTGACCTTTTTGTTAGCTGCCAAATGCTTAACCACTGAGTCATCAGGACCCCAGAACTACTATATGACCCGGCAATTCCACTCCTAAGTATATACCCAAAAGACTTGAAAGCCTCAAAAAGAGATTTGCACATCAGTGTTCATTGCAACACTATTCACAATAGCCAAAAGGTTGAAACAACATAAATGCCCATCAACAGATGAATACGTAGACAAAATGTGGTACATACATATGATGGAACACTACTCAGCCAGTAGGAGAAATGAAGTCTTGATACATCCTGCAATATGGTTGGAGCTTGAAGATATTATGCTGAGCAAAAGAAGCCAATCACAAAAGGACAAATATTGTATGACCTCACTTATGTGAAAAGACAAGAAAAGACAAAAGTATAGAGACCAAAGTTTATTAGTGATTACCAGTGGCAAGAGGGAGGGGTAAAAGAGAGGTTAACAGTGATGGAAAAATCACATTTATTCAGGGTAGGGTTGCACAGCCAATTATTGTAATTGCTGTCAATAAGTTGTACACCTGTAAAAAGTTGTGTGATAGATGCATTTACAACAACAACCAAAAAAGAGAGAGAGAGAGTAGCTGCTAAGGCAGCCTATGTATAACCAAACACCTCATGGGATTTGGTTCCTTGGTTTGGAGGTTTAGGGTCACGGTTTCATGGGACATCCCAGGTAATTGGCCTAATAACATGTTTAGTGCTTCTGTTCTACCTCCTAGATCGATGTGCAGTGCCGGGGTCTTAAAAGCTTGCAGGTGGCCATCCAAGCCACAATTGCTCTCTATTCACCTGGAGCAACAGAGGAGAAGGAGAGTAAGGAATAGGAGGAGGGTATGAATGTGTGGGTAATTGCCTCCATGAACAACTGCCTCCTTTGCCATGAGACCAGAAGAACTGAATGGTGCCTGGCTACCATCGCTGAACATTTTGATCAATGATTCCATAGAAGAATCCTGATCAAAATGCATAACAGAATTTCAAATTTTCATGGTCTCTAGACTTTCTGGAGCCATGAAGTTTGAATGAACACCTGAAACTATTACCCTGAGATAATCTTTAAACCTTAAACCAAGAATATCTCCTGAAGTCATCTTAAAACCAAAAAATAGTTTAGCCTAACTGGTAAAAAAAGGTCTGTCTTGAACATTATGCTCTTTTAAGAACTATCTACATGGGATCAAATTGACAACAGTCACTAGAAAGATTAGATAGGAATCTTAGTGGGCAGTGAGTTTATGTTAATGAGGGAAGAATAACTTACAAAAGGAGGGTGAGAATGGTTGCACAACTCATAGAACATAATTAACGTCACTAAATTGTACATGTAGGACCTATTGGATTTGGTGTATGTTTTGCTGTATATATTCTCAATAACAACAAAATAAATAAAATTTAGGGAAAAAAAGAATTATCCTGAATTATGGCGGGAGTGCTAATGTAATCACAGGGTTCTTATAAGAGGGAGGCAAGGAAGGTCACAGTCAGGGAAGGAGATGTGACAATAAAAGCAAAGAGGGAAAGAGAATGCGGATTGGAAGATGCTATTCTGCTGCCTTCAAAAATGTAGAAAGAGGCCATGAACCAGTAAAAGCAGGTGGCCTCTAGAAGTTGGAAAGGGCAAGGTAATGGATCCTCCTCTAGAGCCTCCAGAAGGAACCAGCCCTGCCAACACCTTGATTTTAGCCCTATAAGATTTTGAACCTCTGACATCCAGACCTGTAAGATAATAGATTTGTGTTGTTTTAACCTACTAAGTTTGTGGTAACTTGTTACAGCAGCAATAGGAAACTGACAACAACAAAGGTAAATGAGGCTCCACCTCGTGGATAATCACAAAAGAGCCTCGGACCACCTCTTTACTGATCCTGAGAACAAAGCTGGCTAATACAAAAGATGAAAGATGGAAAAGAAACACTGGCCTAAAGAAGACTGCCCATCGGAACTGAAGCCTTTGGCATGACAATTACTCCACTTCCTGCCCCCTATTTGGGATTTGCCAACCCATTCTGCAAGTAGTCAGAATATGTGGGTATAGTTGGTTGAAGTAAATAAATGTGTTGTTTGTGTTGACTTCCTCTTCTCTGACTTGGAGGAAATTCTCTCTGGCTTTGCTCAACTCCGTAGTCAATCCCTGGTTACACTTGGTAAGGACTTGTCTTCTTATTTCAGAGTCTGAGGCATTGTTCTCTGTCAGCATCTGAGGTCCCTGGCTGGGATCCTCACTCCAGCCTGAGTAGATACATTCAGACTTTGCATTGGGCTGGACCTTCTGCCTGGTTTGGCTCCTACCTGTGCCCTCTCATTTAGAATTGGATCTTTGGACATTGACCCCTGGCCTTTTCCATCTGGCCACATCTGTGGTTTGTGACAAGTTTGGATCTTATTGCTCCATTCCTTGGACTTTTGATGCTTTCCTTGTCTTCCATCCTGCCCTGACCTCTTAGTCTTAGACTTTGACCTGACAGTCAGGTCTGTTTTAACTCTGTGACTTGTTATACAAAGCAGACTTCCTAGTGTTATCTTCCCACTTGCTTAGTTTTGTATGTCTGCATTGAAAGGAGGGTCTTTTTCTTCCGTGACCTATAACTTGCATAGAAGAGTCCCCAGGATGAATTGGCAACTTTCTTAAGCATCAGGAACCACTCAGGCAGCTCTACATGCATTCAGAGTTTGGAATATCTGTACTTAGTATTCTCTCCTCTTCTTCTGGAAAACACACCTTCATTCTTTCAGAGAACCACTCCCATCACCCCTTTATAACGATGTTAATCATAGTCCTCCACTCTCCTGGCCACAATAGAAGTATGTGAACTGAGCCAATTAGAATACCCCACCCACCACTCTACCCTAGTGATCGGCCCAAGACTGGGCACATGACCTCAACTCTTGGCCAAAATCAAACCCGTGGCCGTGGAGTGGATTCCGACTCATAGCAACCCTATAGGACAAAGTAGAATTGCCCCATAGTGTTCCCAAGGAGCGGCTGGTGGATTCGAACTGCCAACCTTTTGATTAGTAGCTTTTAACCACTGCGCCACCAGGGCTAATCAGAGCCTTTCCAAAGAATATTTTTAAATAATAATTAGGGGAAGAACCCCTTCCTGGGAAGAAGGCAAGGGAGCAAGCTGAGAGGTAAGAGCCATGTCTCTAATCTCATAGGGGAGCTGGTTAAAGAGAATGAAGCAGACCCAAGGACATGAGTCACACAGAGAAAGTAAACTTTGATAGAATTTCTGTCCCTGGAGAAGCAGCAATACATAGCGTTTCCAAGTGTGGGCTCAGAGTCAGACCGCCTACGTGACCTTGGGAACTTAACTTGTCTGAACCTGAGTTTCCTCTTTTGTAAAAAGAGAGCTGCAATAGTACTTAATTCATGGGGCTGTTGTGAGAATTGAACGCATGTAAAGAATGGTGAACAGTGTCTGTCACGTGGTCATCTCACAATAATATTAACTATTATAAGCCACTCCAGTTGTCCATGAGGCCATCTCTACCCTTGCCCTGCCTTTAATTTGGTTACACCAGTAAATGGTCTTCTTTTTGCCTAAGTTGGTGTTCGGTCTCCATTCCCTACAACCTGAAGTGTCTTGAGAAATACAGTCATTATTCCCCTGAATTCCTAAGTTCAATAAGATGCTTTATGGGAAAAAAGTTTCCATAGTCAGATAATTCTTGAGCTACTCTTGGGCATTCGTTGTATTTTCATTTGTATGTTGCTCCCCTCTCTGGTAATCACATTATATTTTAATACATTAAGGGCTCTGAGAAAGGAGCCCTGGTGATGCAACGGTTAAGCACTTGGCAGCTAACCTAAAGGTTGATGGTTCCAACCTACTCAGAAGCTCCGTGGAAGACAAACCTTACGATCTGCTCTCATAAAGGTTGCAACCTAGAAAACCCTATGGGGCAGTTCTGCTCTATCACATGGGGTCACTATCGATCAAAATCAACTCAGCAGCACCCAACAACAACAACAAAGGCTCTGAGTCACCCTAGAATTAAAAAGCTAGTTGAACTTTATTTAACCTAGCACTTTCCAAGCTTATTTAACTGTGGTTCATTTTTTTTTTCCCTGTGATTTTTTTTTTTTTCCTTTTCTGCAGAATTAGCATTGCACAGAACACACTTTGGTGTGATAAATAGAACATACCGATAAGAAAACTAAAAGCTCAGTGAGCCACAAGTTGAACCCAGGTCTGTTTGTGCTCTTTCCACAGTTCTGCACACATATACGCAAACAACACACAATTATCATCAACCATTTGGGAGGTAAGTGTTAGACATACTGGTTTTGAGTTTGCTTTTCCATTTTAAGTGTTGCTTTCCCATTGAACAAAGTTTTAAGTGCTTGCCCTTGCAGATTCACACATCATGCTAAATTAAGCAGCAGGATTGATGTCTTCTTAGAAACAATTTTGAATAAAAATTATCTGAGACATGCAATGACTACTCCCGTGAAAAATTGAAATAAAGATAGCTTTCTTTTTCTGGTAGCCAGAGCCAATTATGGAGGAAACATTAGCTTGGGAGATGTTTTTATTTTAACTCACACCGTCGGATACCTTTGTCTTCATTTGTAGGCTGGCCAAATTATTGCTGAAATCACTCACATGTCCCTCTGGGCCAAATTCTGGCTTCTGATTATCCAAAGCTATGTGTCTTGAACTGCGGGTCAGACTTGGGCAATGGATATCATTGTTATTATTATTGATTGATCCTAATATTGATTGATTGGATCCTAAGAATTGTCAGAGGGGACTTTTGGACCAAGGGAGAGACCTAGTTCCCTCTGGCAGTCTTACAATCTAAATTAGACTGTGTTGTATAACAGCTGTAGGCATCTGATATGGGACTTGCCAAATTTCATGGCTTCAGGCACACGGAATGCACATCCCTGTTCCAGGGAGGCTAAATATTTTTCCAAATCAGTAGATAAAACAAACTCCCTGACCTCAACTTACTTCCTGGCGCCTAGAGTCCTGAGTAGCTGATGAAGAGTGTCTGCTATCAAATGACAGGACACATTCAGACTGGCTCCTGCGCTCAGGACCATGTGGTACCTGATCCCGTCTCCATCTTCGGAGTGAAGATTTTGGCCACAAATTAAGGATCTAAGTCCAGAGGGCAGTGGGCCAGGGATAGATACAATTAAATGCCATTGAATCAGCCTTGAAGGGCAACTGTGGCTTCTTAGTGCATGAGGCAATGTACTACGGCTGGAGGCCAGTGAAAGCTGGTGATCACAGACCCAGGCAGAACCCGTAGCTAACATCATATCTGAAGTGAAGAGGCAGCTACACCACCGTCTTAAGTAAATACTATGCACAGATTTTAGACCTTCCAGAGCCAATCAAGTAGAGAGTAAATCCATCAAAGGGAACCTGAAGCTTCTGACCTAAGGGCTTGATTGGGGCTGGAAGGTTGTGGGAGGACACCTTGACTACTAGACAGTGACATCTACTGACTGTGGTAGACACTGCCGCCTTCCAGACAAAATAAGAATTAGCTAAGCTTTGAGTGGAAAAGGAATGTTCACTTTGGGGGAAAAAGATTTCTATGGATTGTTGTCTTAGTTATCTAGTGCAGCTATAACAGAAATACCACAAATGGGTGGCTTTAACAAACAGAAATTTATTTCTCACAGTTTAGGAGATTAGATGTCTGAATTCAGGGTACTGGCTCTAGAGGAAGGCTTTGTCACTCTGTTGGCCTGGAGGAAGGTCCTTGTCTCTTTTGAGCTTCTGCTCCTGAGCGATCTTCATGTGGATTCTCATCTCTCTTCCCCATCTTTGCTTCTCCACTTCCTTATTTAATCTCTTTTATATCTCAAAAGAGATTGACTCAGGACACACCCTACACTAATCCTACCTCATTAACATAACAAAGACAACTCACTCCCAAATGGGATTACAACCACAGGCATAAAACCAAAAACAAACCCATTGCCATCGAGTTGATTCTGACTCATAGCAACCCTACAGGACAGAGTAGAACTACCCCCATAAGGTTTCCAAGGAGCGGCTGGTGGATTCAAACTGCTGATATTTTGGACAGCAGCCGAGCTCTTAACCATTGTGCCACCAGGGCTCCACCACAGGCATAGATGTTAGAAACTATAATACATATATTTGGGAGACACAATTCAATCCATAACAATGGTCTAGAGAGATGGAATAAACTAACAGCAGAATGGATATCCCAGAGATTATAAAGTGTTACAGTGCTATTAAAAAAGAAAAAAAACACAGTTGCTGTCAAGTTGATTATGATTCATGGCCACCTGCTGTGTGTCAGAGCAGAACTGTGCTCCCTAGGCTTTTCAATGGCTGATTTTTCAGAGGTAGATCACCAGATCTTTCTTCTGAGGTGTCTCTGAGTGGACTCGAACCTCCAATCTTTTGGTTCGCAGCCTAGTGCATTAACCATTTACACCACCCAGGGACTCCACAGAGTGTTACAGACTTAATAAAACTTCATTCCATAATGTCACTAAGTCCTTTGAGTGTTTCTGGGAGAGGCCTTCTAGATTTATTAGGCACTGCATTAGAGTCTTTCTAGATTCAACAGCTCACTGCGATGGCATTACCTTAAGGTTTTTCCCTTTCCAGTCAGTTCTATTTGCCTTTTACACTCCTGTGCATTTGCTTTGATGTACATGTGTATGCCTTTCTCCATGCCATCTTTTCCTTCTTCTCTCCCTATCCCAACCTCCTGTGAATAAGTCATGTTTATTCAAGAAGACTGGGTTTCCATTTCTTTCTTTTTTGAATTTGAGTCATCTAAACAACTTTCTTTCTAATCATCTCTGCTGAACCCAGGGAGCTGTGCAACCATATTTCCCCTCACATCCTATTTCATGTAGCTGTCAATCAGCCAGTGGCTCAGGTCCTACAAGACAGGAAACCACACTTCATTCCAAATGGGCTCTAGACCTTGTAGCCACCTTTCTCCCCACCAAGGCCACTAAGATGGCCTTGCTACTGAACCACCCGATGGGGCTCATTGAGAGAACTGCTCACTCCAGTGTAGGTCCTGACTGTAAATTCTCTGAAAGCAAGGAGAGCATCAATGCCTCTTCTCCATATCTCGGGACCTACCTAGTATACTACTGTCTTAGTTTCCTAGGGCTTCTATAACAAAATGCCACAATTGGGTGGCTTAAAAGAACAGAAATTTATTTTCTCACAGTTTTGGAGGCTAGAAGTCTGAATTTAGGATGTTGTTCATGTAGATTCCTTCTGGGGGCTTTGGAGAGAAACTGTTCCATACATCTCTCCTAGCTTCTGGTGGCTGATGGCAATCTTTGGTGTTCCTTAGCTTGTAGAAAGATCCTCACATGCTGTCTCCCCCTATGTGTGACTCTATTTCCATGTTAGTCTTTCATTTTTATAAGACATCTCTCAGGAGGGATTAGGATTAGGACCAACCTAACTCCAGTATAACTTCATTGACTTAATTGATAACATCTGCAAAGAAAAACCCTATTTCAGCAAACAAGGTCACATTCACCAGTGCAGGGATTAAGACCTCAACATATCTTTTGGGGGGGACACAATTCAATCCATAACAACTATTCTGTATACAGTTGGCCCTTGATAAATGCTTACTGTATGAATGAATGATTGAGAGACTTGTTTAAATTCAAGGGCACGAGTAGAGTGAGGAGGTTTCACTCATAGCTATCGCTACGCCCCAATACCCAAAGTTGGTAACACAGAAATTCAACATTTTCAAAGAAGAACCAAAGCTCAGTCTTCCTGGCCTTTTCCATCCTTGCCTGTTGGAAAAAAAAATTCCTTTTGAACACTGGTCTTATCTAAGATTAGGACACAGTGCTCTCAGTTTCTTTAGTTTTCTCTCTAAGGAGGTAGGACTGAGTTCTTCAACGGAATTCCCAAAGAAGAATCTTGTACGCTGAGAGTCAAGAGCTGAAATCGGAATTGGCATCACCTCCCAAAATCCAGGACCAAAGGCCTGCTTTGAAGAGAGAAAACAGAGACTGAGAATTATGGCTTCGATTGATTTAGGAAAGTAAATGAACCCTTGGTTTTTGCTGCTAACACTCTCCTTTACCAAACTAAAACATTTTCTAACCTATTTAAATCAACAGATTAAATGCAAGTATAGAAAGTATTTTCTATATTTTTTAAATGTTGTCACAAAAATTAGATGCACTAAGTCAGCCTGCTGCAACAAAGACCCAAAAAATCAAGTAAAACAGATACAGACATCAATCTTGGAACCCTGAACCTTAAATGAAAGGATAAAGTATTAAATCATAAGTCCCTGAGGAGAGAAAGAAACTGATAGAAAACACGGAAAGAATAGAGATACTTAGTGCAGGTTGCTGGCCAAATGGCATGACTCAGTGTGGTCATCTTGGAATAAAACCAACAATCCCACATGCAGAAAGGCACCTTCACAGAATTCCCAGTAGGAGATAGAGCTAAGCAACCAGTCCTGCAAACCCAGACAAGTCGGTTAGAACTTTGTGCCTACAGATGAGCAAACAACAAAGCACTCCCAGCCCACAGGCCCAGACATAACAAAACAAAAAAGCAAGATGAAACAAATAAACCTACAATCAATAAATAAAGAAAATAATACTTGAATGTCTCAGAGACAGCAGACAATATCAAAACATATTTTAAAAAACTGGACAAGATGGCTCCAGTAAGAGACCAGAATAAAACATCGGTTGACCTTCCAGCAGAAGAAATTCCCTACCCAATAGGGAATTCTAAAGTCTAATATTCAGGGCTCTCCAAGAAATTAGGGAAGAGATCAAGGAAAAGGCAGACAAAATCATGGAAAACACAGACAAAACCAACCAAAACATAGCCAAAAATCAAGGAAAACACAGATAAAGCAATAGAAGAATTCAGGAAAATAATACAAGAACAAAATGTCAGAACAAATAAACAATTAGAAATCATACAAAAACAGCAATTAGAAATCCAAAAGATAAACAACAAATTTTCAGAAATGGACAACGCGATAGAAGGTTTTAGGAGCAAATTTGAAACAATGGAAGACAGAGTCAGCAAAATTGAAGACAAATCCATGGGTGCCACTTTGAGGAAAACTCAGAGAAAAGAATGAAGAAAACCTAAGAACTATGTGGGATACAATCAAGAGCAAAAATTTGCATGTGATCAGAGTTCCAGAACAGGGGGAGAAAACAGAAAACACAGAGAGGATCACTGAAGATTTGCTAACAGAAAACGTCCCAATATGAAAGATGAAAAGCTTACCATCCAAGAAGCTTAGCGAACCCCATATAGGATAGACCTCAAAAGAAAGTCACCAAGACAAATCATAATCACACTCACCAAAACCAAAGACAAAGAAAAAATCCTGAGAGCAGCTCCAGAAAAACAAAAAAGTCACATACAAAGGGGAAACAATAAGACTAAGCTCTGATTACTCAGGAGAAACTATGCAAGCAAGAAGGTAATGGAATGATATACCTAAAACTTTGAAAGAAAAAAATTGCCAACAAAGAATAATATATCCTGCAAAACTCTCACTCAGATGTGATGGTGGAATTAGGACTTTTCCAGCTAAAAAGAAATTAAGGGAATTTGTAAAAACCAAAACAAACTTACAAGAATTATTAGAGGGAGTCCTTCAGTTAGAGAACCAACAACATCAGACAACAACCTAAATATAGGACACAGGTCAGTATCAACTAAACACCAACTTAGGTAATGAACTGTCAAAGATAAAACAAAACCAAAAGATTCAAAATGAAACTAGAGATGTCAGTCTGTAAATGATGACAATCTGGGAACAATAAAAGGGGGAATACACGATGTAGGTATAGAACTTGCAAATAGAGAGGAAGTCAAGGTGATATCAAGTAATAAAAGACTAGTTCAAACTTAGGGAGATTGGGTAAATTTCAAGGTAACCACAATGAAGATTAACAAAACTACTCATCAAAATAAAGAAGAAAAACATAAAGTCTCAGTAAACACAAAATCTACAATAACGAAAGAATGAAAAGAAATTTCACAAACAAAAAGAACTCAGCACAGGAGGGTAAGAGGAACAAAGAAAACATTACCACAGGAAAAAAAAGCACTACAAAACGACAGCAATAAACTCACACCTAGTGATAATCATCCTGAATGTAAATGACTTAAATACACCCGTAAAGAGACAGAGAGTGATAGAATGCTTAAAAAAAAATGACCCATCAATATGCTGTCTACAAGAGATATACCTTAGACACAAAGACAAAAACATATTAAAATCGAAGGATGGAAAAAAATATCTGTCACAAGGATAGACATATGCACACCCATGTTCATTGCAGCATTATTCACAACTGCAAAAAGATGGAAGCAACCTAAGTGCCCATCAACAGAAGAATGGATAAACTATGGTATATACACACAATGGAATACTATGCAACAATAAAGAACAATGATGAATCTATGAAACATCTCACAACATGGACGAGTCTGGAGGGCATTATGCTGAGTCAATTACAAAAGGACAAATACTATATGAAAACACATGAAAATATTTCCACACAGAAAGAAATTATATTTGATGGTTACAAGGGAAGGGGATTGGGGAGGGAAAAACACTAACTGATTGGTTGCTCTGAGTCAGAATCAACTCCACGGCAATAGGTTTGTTTGTTTGTTTGTTTGTTTGGTAGATGGTAGGTAAGTGGTAACTTTGGTGAACAGTAAGACCGTACACAATACTGGCGGAAGTCAGCACAACTTGACCAATGCAAAGTCATAGAAGCTTCACAGGCACATCCAAATGCCCTGAGGGACCGAGCTGCTGGGCTGAGGGCTGGAGACCATGGTCTCAGTGGACATCTAGCTCAATTGGCATGATATAGTCTACAAAGAAAATATTCTGCATCCCACTGTGCTGAGTAGCGTCTGGAGTCTTAAAAGCCTGCGAGTGGCCACCTAAGATCCATCTACTAGTCCCATCCCTCCTGGAGAAAAGGCGAATGAGGAAAACCAAAGACACAAGAGAAAGATTAGTCCAAAGGACTGATGGACCACAACTACCACAACCTCCACCAGACCAAGTCCTAAACAACTAGGTGGTGCCTAGTTACCACCACTCACTGCTCTGGCAAGGAACACAATAGACAGTCCTGGACAGAGAGGGAAAAACATGTAGAATGAAATTCAAATTCCCAAAAAAAAAAAAAAGATCAGGCTTACTGGTCTGACAGAGACTGGAGAAACCCCAAGATTATGACCCCCAGACATCCTTTCAACTCAGTACTGAAGTCACACCTGTGGTTCACGCTTCAGCCAAAGACTGGACAGTTCTATAGGGGCAACAGCAACACACCTTGAGGAATGTGATTCATAGTTCAATCATGTATACGCACCAGCCCAAAAGTAAAGACAAGGAAAAGACAGGAAAACTGGATGAATAGAAACAGGGGTGGAGGAGAGAGTGTTGACATATCATGGGGTTGGCAACAAATGTCAGAAGACAATTTGTGTATTAACTGTTTAATGAGAAAAAAAATTTGCTCTGTAAACTTTCACCTTAAACACAATAAAAAAAAAATAGATGCTCATAATGTCTAAGTGTGAATGTATATTTTTAGTCTTTCATTATTGTTATGCAACTATGGGTAACCCTTTAGGGATTTGAGGATGGATTTTCATGTAATCTGATGTTGTTTCATAGTTATAAAAAATATATTATCCAAGCAAGATCTGATATGATTTTTAGTCTCATCACTTTTTACTTCTTTACTGGGGACAAGAAATGTCTGTTTGAAAGACAGACTAGGAAGAAGGACCTGGCGATCTACTTCTTAAAAGATTGGCCAGTGGAAACCTTATGCATAGCAGTCGAACACTGTCTGATATAGTGCTAGAAAATGAATCCCTTAGATTGGAAGGCTCTCAAAATATGTCTTGGGAAGAGCTGCCATCTCAAAGTAGGGTTGATCTTAATGATGTGGATGGAATAAATCTTTCAGGACCTTCGTTTGCTCATGAGGCACAACTCAAAATGAGAAGAAACAGCTGTAAACATCCATTAAAAATTGAAATGTGGAATGTAAGAAGTATGATTCTAGGAAAATTGGGAGTCATCAAAAATGAAATGGAAAGATTGAAGATAGATATCCTAGGCATTAATGAGCTGAAATTGACAGATATTGGCCATTTTGAATCAGACAATCATATGATCTACTATGCTGTGAATGACAAATTGAATAGGAATGTCATCACATTCATCTTCAAAAAGAACATTTCAGGATCTATCCTAAAGTAAAATGCTGTCAGTGATAAGATAATATCCATATGCCTACAAGGAAGACCAGTTAATGCAACTATTATTCTAATTTACACACCAATCACTAATGCCAAAGATGAGGAAATTGATTATTTTTACCACCTTCTGCAGTCTGAAATTGATCAAACATGCAATCAAGAAGCGTTGATAATTACTAGTGATTGGAATGGGAAAGTTGGAAACGAAGAAGGTTCAGTAGTTGGAAAACATGGCCTTGGTAATAGAAACAACGCCAGAGATCACAGGACAGAATTTTGCAAGACCAATGACCTAGTCACTGGAAATACCTTTTTTCAACTACATAAATGGTGACTATACATGTAGACCTGGCCAGATGAAACACTCAGGGGTCAAATTGACTACATCTGTGGAGAAGCTCAATATCATCAGTGAGAACAAGGCCAGAGACAGACTTTGGAACAGATCAATTACTCATATGCAGGTTCAAGTTGAAGCTGAAGAAAATTAAAAACAGTCCACAAGAGCCAAAGTACAACCTTGAGTATATCCCACCCAAATTTAAAGACCATCTCAAGAATAGATTTGACACATTGAACACTAATGACCTAAGACCAGATGAGTTGTGGGATGACATCAAAGACATCATACATGAAGAAAACAAAAGATCATTAAAAAGACAGGAAAGAAAGAAAAGACCAAAACGGATGTTAGAAGAGACTCTGAAACTTGCTCTTGAACACAGAGTAGCTAAAATGAAAGGAAGAAATGATCACTTAAAAGAGCTGAACAGAAGATTTCAAAGGGAAGCTCGAGGAGAAATGGTGAAGTAGTATAATGAAATGTGCAAAGATCTGGAGTTAGAAAACCAAAAGAGAAGAACAAGCTCAGCTGAAAGAACTGAAGAAAAAAAATTAAGCCCCCAGTTTAAATTTTGAAGGATTCTATGGGCAAAATATTGAACGATGTAGGAAGCATCAAAAGAAGATGGAAGGAATACACAGAGTCACTGTGCCAAAAAGAATTCATCTATATTCAATCATTTCAGGAGGTAGCATATGATTGCGAACTGATAATACTGAAGGAAGAAGTCCAAGCTGCACTGAAGGCATTGGTGAAAAACAAGACTCCAGTAGTTGACAGAGTACCAATTGAGATGTTTCAACAAATGGATGCAATGCTGGAAGCACTCACTCATCTATGCCAAGAAAATTGGAAGACAGCTACCTGGCCAGCCGACTGGAAGAGATCCATATTTGTGCCCATTCCAAAGAAAGGTGATCCAACAGAAAGCAGAAATTATCAAACAATATCATTAATATCACACGTAAGTAAAATTTTGCCAAAGATAATTCAAAAACAAATGCAGCTATACATCAACAGGGAACTGCCAGAAATTCAAGCTGGATTCAGAAGAGGACATAGAACAAGGTATTTCATTGCTGATGTCAGATAGATCTTGGCTGAAAGCAGAAAATACCAGAAAGGTGTTTATCTGTGCTTTATTGACTATGCAAAGGCAGTCACCTGTGGGGATCATAACAATTTATGGAATCATAATTTTGAAGAATAAGAATACCAGAACACTCAATTGTGCTCATGAGGAACCTATACATAGACCAAGAGGTAGTCATTCAGACAGAACAAGAAGTTGCTGTGTGATTTAAAATCAGGAAAGGTGTGCGTCAGGGTTGTATCCTTTCACCATACTTAATCCATCTGTATGCTAAGAAAATAATCCAAGAAGCTGGACTATATGAAGAAGAACACGATGTCAGGATTGGAGGAAGACTCATTAACAACCTGTATTATGCAGATGACACAACCTTGCTTGCTGAAAATGAAGAGGACTTGAAGCACTTCCTGATGAAGATTAAAGACTACAGCCTTTAGTATGGATTACACCTCAATATAAAGAAAACAAAAATCCTCAAACTGGGCCAATAAGCAACACCATGATAAACAGAGAAAAGATTGGGATTTCGTTTTATTTGGATCACAATCAATGCCCATGGAAGCAGCAGTCAAGAAATCAAACAACATATTGTATTGGGCAAATCTACTGCAAAAGACCTCTTGAAGTGTTAAAAAGCAAAGATGTCACTTTGAGGACGAAGGTGTGCCTGACCCAAGCCATGATATTTTTAGTCACCTCATATGCATGGGAAAGCTGGACAATAAATAAAGATGACCAAAAAAATTTGATGTCTTTGAATTATGGTGTTGGAAAGAACATTGAATATATCACGGACTGCCAGAAGAACAAACAAATCTGTCTTAGAAGAAGTACAACCAGAATGGTCCTTAGAAACAAGGATGACAAGACTTCATCTCAAGTACTTTGGACATGTCATCAGGAGGGACCAGTCCCTGGAGAAGGGCATCATACTTGGTAAAGTAGAGGATTAATGAAAAAGAGGAAGACCCTTGATGAGATGGATTGACACAGTGGCTGCTACAATGGGCTCAAACATAGCAATGATTATGAGGATGGCACAGGACCGGGCAGTGTTTTGTTCTGTTGACAAAGGGTCGCTATGAGTCAGAACTGACACAACGGCACCTAACAACAACAAACGTCTGTCGTTTAGAAGGAAGAATGATGCAAGAGTAAATAGGTTGAAAGGACAAATATTGTATGAGCTCAAGAATATAAAATATGTAGAATTAGAGACCAAAGTGGTTAACTGGGGCTGTGGAGAGGAGGGAATGGGGAGTTATTGCTTAATGGATACTGAGTTTCTGTTTGAGATGATGGAAAAAATTTTGGAAATAGCTGGTGATGATGGCTGCACAATACTGTGAATGTAATTAAGATCACTGATTGCACACTTAAACATGGTTAAAATGGCAAATTTTATGTTAAATATATTTTACCACCATAAAATTTGAAATAAAAAAAAAATGAAGAAATTGGAGGTTGAAGTGAAGATAATCTAGGACCCTAGTAGAAAGATCACATTTTAGCAATTTTTTACACAAAGACTGCCTAACGCATTGTATTAGTTTCCTAGGGCTGCCGTAACAAAATATGACAAAGTGGGTAGCTTTTAAGAACAGAAATTTATTCTCTTACAGTTCTGGACACTAGAAATCCAAATTCAGGATGTCAGCAGGACCATGGTCTCTCTCTGTCCACACTATGAGAAGATCCTTCCCGGTCTCCTCCAACTTACGTTATCCCAGGGTATTTCTTGGTTTCTTGGCTTTAGATGTATCTTCATATGGCATCCGTCCCGTTTGTGACTCTGTTTTTTGGGTCTGTTCTATCCTTTTATAAGACAACACTCAGAAAGGACTGGGATTAGGACCCACCCTACTCCAGCATGACCTCATTAACTTAACTGATAAAAACTCTTATTTCCAAACAACGTCACATTCACAGGTACAGGGATTAGGACTTCAACATATCTTTTGGGGGGACACAATGCAATCCTTGACACACATCTTGGTGCTTAATACTTGAGTACTGAGGAGACAAGATGATTCATGCTTTAGCCACATTCATGGACATAAGGTAGTGGCAATTCCCAGGAAAAGGCCATACTGCTACTAAATGTTGAAGAACATTCGGATATGGTTATCATTTGGGATTCTGCCTCTGTGGCCAACTATCGTTTCCTCTAAAGCAGGGTGGTCATTGCTGGTGTAACCAGCTAGGATAAAAATGAGAAATTATAGACAGGAGTTTAGGAATCCTCTCTTGGGATGGCATTTGGAAGGTTTGGGTGTCTTTAAGAGACTAGGGAGCAAGGCAACTCACTCAGTGGGCCATAAACAGGGAAGATTTGCCCACAAGATTTTTGTGCTTCCTACTGCAGTCAGTATTTCTCTGGCTTTTGTCATTTTCTAGCTTTTAGGGGGGAAAAATGTTGTCATCAAGTTGATTCTGACTCATGGCGACCCCATGTGTGTCAGAGTAGAATTGTGCTCCATAAGGTTTTCAGCGCCTGATTTTTCGGAAGTAGATCACCAAGCCTTTCTTCAAAGAAGCCTTTGGGTGGACTTAAACCATAGCAGTCGAACATTAACTGTTTCCACCACCCAGGGAGTCCACTTATTTAGGAAAGCATTCCTTCCTTTACATAACGTTGGCTCAGCTGTGCTATAGGGAATAATTGGAAAGGTCATGCTTCTCTATTTCGGCAGATTTGTTAGCAGGGAAATGATACTCCCCACCCTGTCCATGCCCAGGGTGGAGTGGCAGAAGGGGTACATATGAGAGATGCCCCACAGGACAGTGAACCTTGGGAAACAAACACCAGGGCAATGGGATCCAGCTGCTCTTCCCTATTGGGAAATTATCTTTCTAGTAAGAAGCTGGAAAAATCTGGTTATTATTTTTTCTGAAATTGGGGGCAGGGGATAAATACTTACAGGCACTACGGTTTCCTAAAAGAACTAACAATCTAATACATGAAATTAAAAAAGTCAAGTCCCCTAACTCCTGGAACAATCTTGCCCTGTGCTGAGGTTCCTGTTAAAGTTAATGTATTCAACAGCTAATGCAAGGTCTCCCAAAGACTGGCCACCTTGAGGAAAAGGAAGCATCTCGACAAACTCAGTAATTGTTTGAACAAGTACAGTACATGCTCCAAGACTCCAAGGGGGAAGGGAGTCCACGATCAAAAAACGATAGCATCTTTGTGGTTTGCCAGCATTTCCAGACAACATCAGCAGTCCAAGAGATAATTTAATTCTTGTATCTGTAAACCTATTGGTGGCATTTTATTACAGTATTACTCAGTAAGCTATTTATTCTCTATTTGTGTCCTGTAATGATTTTCAAACGCTTATCATGTTGCCTGGAACACACTAGGCCCTCAATCAATATTTCTCAAATCGAATTGAATGCGTTTCTGAATTTCAAATTTGCCGAGGGCAAGAATGACAGTGTTGAGTTTATTCCTATATCACAGCCCCAAGGCACTTAATAGCAGCCATGTAACAATCACTCAGGAACTCTTGGCTTACACAGTGAAATTTGCCAAACAAGAATCCAACCATTTGAAATATCTGGTGAAAACTGTAACTTCCTTTCTCATTTCAACGAAGGTTGCTCATGTTTGCCTCAGTTTGACTCAAGTTTCTCAATCTGTTTTTTTATTTTTATTTTTTGCAACATTCCTGACTTCGTGTCAGAAAAACAAAAGAGCAGTCTTAAGACAATCACAGAATATCTGAGTCATAATTAAGATATAATTCAAGAATTTGAAATGCAGATAAACCTTTTTTTTTTTTTAAGTGTCTGAATCAAAAGTACATAGTAAATACTATATAGTAATACAGATGGTTAGAGATTTGAAAGTCAGGATATAGAAATTTTTTGCAGTGTTGAATTAATTAAACAATACTTTCTGTGTGATACACTTTACTTTTGATCATTTGAAACATGTCTCTAATCCTTATAAATCAGAACAATATAACAGTTTTCATCTTGTTACAGCAGGATGTTTACTCATTAAGCAAAGTGATGTCTCTAACTGTGCTAAACCATTGTCCCCTCATCCATTCCTTTTATTAAAATGTTTGCATTGTTTTTTTTTATTGTACTTTAGATGAAGGTTTACAGAGCAAATTAGTTTCTCATTAAACTTTTAATACACATATTGTTTTGTGACATTGGTTGCCAACCCCACGACATGTCAACCCTCTCCCCTTCTCGCCCTTGGGTTCCCCATTACCAGCTTTCCTGTCCCCTCCTGCCTTCTTGTCCTTGCCTCTGGGCTGGTGTGCCCATTTAGTCTTGCTTTGTTTTACGGGTCTGTCTACTCTTTGGCTGAAGTGTGAACCTCAGGAGTGACTTTAGTACGAGTTAAAAGGGTGTCCGGCAAGGAGGCCATACTCTCGGGGTTTCTTCAGTCTCTGTCAGACCAGTAAGTCTGGTCTTTTTTTGTGAGTTAGAATTTTGTTCTACATTTTTCTCCAGCTCTATCCAGGACCCTCTATTGTGATCCCTGTCAGAGCAGTCGGTGGTGGTAACTGGGCACCATCTAGTTGTACTGGATTCGGTCTGGTGGAGGCTGTGGTAGTTGTGGTCCATTAGTCCTTGCATTGTTATTTTGAGATGTTCTCCTTACTTAATGGATGAGTCATAGCATGATTATGAAATACTGACACAGTGTAACTTATGATCATTGGGGGAAATCATTGCCTCTAATTAGGGCTGTTTCATATTTGGGGGAACCTAACCTTACAATGGTTTTCTATCAGCCTGTGCACATACTGGGATAGAAACTTTTTGGATTTTTGACACTTAAAAAAAAAAAAAGCTGTTTTTTGTTATTGTTCTTGTTATTGTTTTACCCCTAGCATAATCTCCTTTGTTTGTCCACACATTTCTGGAGGCTCACACCCAGGTCCTGAACTCGACATTCCTACAATCTCCTCTCGCCACACGAAAGCTGATTTCACAGAGGCTGTTTTAGGTGCAATGGCTTGGTCCATCTGCAGAATTTGAAATATGGTGGCTCATGGGGCACATCAGGGCTCCAGTGTGATTACGTTTTTGGCTTTTTGAGAGTTGGGCTTTTTGTTTTACCCATATAGTATTTTTTTTTTTTAATTCATTATCAAAGTCAAAAAAAAAAGAATGATCTGGAACCCTGGGTCTGCATTTCTACGTGTCGATAATTGGCAAAACAGAGTAGCAGCTGCCTCTTTAGACAAGATATAAACTCTACAGTTTGACCCAGTTCCCATCTCTCCTGTAGTGGTCTCTCCTCTCCCCAAGCCTACCTCATTCATTTTCTATATCTATCTGTATCCTGAAGGCATTTGAGTTTATGAACCCTTATCTGCATCAAGCCATTGACTAGTAATAGAACAATGCCCATCTAGACTTGTGCTGCCCAGTAAGCAGCCACTCAAAAAACCAGAAAAAAACAAACCCATTGCCATCGAGTTGATTCCAACTCATAGCGACCCTATAGGACAGAGTAGAACTTCCCCACAGGACTTCCAAGGAGTGGCTGGTGGATTTGAACTGCTGACCTTTTGGTTAGCAATCAAGCCACATGTAACTACAGAGCACTTGAAATGTGGCTAACGCAACTACAAAGCAGAATGTTTACATTTTTGTTTAATTTTCAATAAACTGAATTTAAAATAATAGCATAACATTCTATTGAACCATGCTGATCTAGACACAGGAGAGATTCCAAGATGGAAAATTTGTTAACCATGTGCTAGTGTTGGTCTATTATTATTCTTCTCAGGATCAGAGCACGCGTCTTCACTTCAGGTGCTCTTAGTTAGCTCCTGTCTACCACAAGCATTTTATCTCTTAACAAGCAGAGAAGTCGATCAGGCTAAACAATTCAAAGTGCCAAAGTTCTCTTCCTCTCTCTTCTACTCCCAGTGAGCAGTGCACAGAAAATCACTAGGAAGTCATTTACCTGAAATTTAAGAGGAGACTAAAGTGACTGGTCTTCAGGTCTTCAGAGCTTTCCTTCTCTGCTGGCTTGCCATCTTGCCTTCAAACCACTCAGGACTACACAGGACGTCTATCAGGAAGCATATGGGTTACCTGGGAGACAATACATCGGTCCCTTCTCACTTGTTGAGCTAAACTGTACTGATCTCTCTTCTATGGGCCAACTTAGAAAACAGATAAACCCTTGAGAGAAAGGGACAAAAGACTATACATCTCTATGAAGAGGGAATGGGCTGATCTTGGGGCTTTTCCTGAGAGAGTCCAGGCCCTAATTAGGATGCCAGTGGAAGGCAGGACCCTCAAGGAGCAATAACAATAGACGGGACACTCCCAAAGGCAAAGGGGTGCTTACAGAGAAGAGATCAAAGGCAGAATTGCTTTACAACTCTGGCCGAACAGGCTGAAGTGTGTTTTCCTAAAGCTGGATGGTGCTTGTGCTTCTATCAGAATGCTTGGAACACAAGGGAGCATCACTCTGCCATAACAAGAAATGAAGTCTTGATACATGCTACAACATGGATGAAACTTGAAAACATTACACTGAGTAAAACAAGTCGATCACAAAGGGATAAATATTATATGAGCCCAATTGTATGGAATATCTACAATAGGCAAAGGTATAAAGTCCAAAGTCTATTAGTGGTTACCAGGGGACGGTGAGAGGGAGAAAGAGGGAGTCGTTGCTTTGAGGCACTGAGCTTCTGATAAGGATGATGGAAAAAACTGGAAATGAATAATGGTGACGGTTGCACAACATGATGAAAGTAATGTCACTGAATTGCACACGTAAAAAATGTTCAAATGGCAAATTTTTTGTTTATATATATATGCTCATCACAATAAAAATAATTTAAATTTTTTAAATCACAGAGAAGTTATCTCAAATACAAGATTCAAATGACACAGTGACATACTGGTGTCATAACTCCTTTTATGAAAGAATCATTTTTTTTATATAAAAACTGATGCAAATGTTATTCAACTTTAATCCTTATAAAATGTACTGCAGAGCTCACGTTGTCACTATTTTATTGTTGTTATCAAAAGAAGAAAGAAAGAAAACACTATACCCCTCCCCTCCTCCCGAAAGAATGCTTGGAACAGGAGTTCTTTTCCTGCTGTTCTTTCCAGGCTGCTTCTAAAATGTGAGCAAAATGTCTCTTTCCAAATCCTTCTGAGTAGTTATAAAATGAATTCCAACCAACGAGGACTTGGAGAATAAGCTTATGAACACTGGAGCATACAGGAGTATGGCTGGTTGTACCACATAATGAGTTTGAGTAGCCATTTGTTTGACTATATTGCCCTAAGCTCACTGAAGGAGAAAGCAAGAATAATCCCTCATCTAACATCTACCATATATGTTCAGGAGCCCTGGTGGCACAGTGGTTAAAGCTCAGTCTGATAACCAAAAGGTTGGCAGTTCAAATCCACCAGCTGCTCCTTGGAAACCCTATGGGGCAGTTCTACCCTGTCCTATAGGGTAGCTAGGAGTCAGAATTGACAGCAATTATTATTATTATACATGTTCATATGTAATAAAAGACAAATCTCACTTATTCCCTCAAAAAAACTATTGCTAATATCATCCTCTTTCCACAGATGAGAAAATTGAGGCTCAGAGAAGTTAAGCAACTTGATAAACTTCCCACTGCTAGTAAGTGGCAGATCCAAGTCCCAAAGCCAGGTCTCCTGTCTCCAAATTCTATGTTCATGTCATGAGTCAATTCTGATTCATGGCAACCCCATGTGCTGCTGAGGTAGAACTGCTCTCCGCAGGGTTTTCAGGTCTGTAACCTTTCAGAAGTAAATTGCCAAGCCTTTCTTCTGAGGTGCCTCTGGGTGGGTTCCAACTGCCAACCTTTTGTTTAGTGGTTGAGTGCTTAACCATCTGAGCCACCCAGGGACTCCATGTTCATGTCATAGTGAGGATGTTATAAAGAAGACAGCACTATACAGGCAAACAAAGCTCTGCTGTTACGAAAACACAGAGCCACTGATGAAAGCAAATAGCAGGAGTATATATTAGCCAGCAGATGAATTCTAAGGTATTCTACAACACACTAGAGTTTAAAATGCAGACTTGGCCCACATAATGCACTGAGGCTGAAACATGGCTTCTGGACTAGCCACTGGGCACTCATACCACACCCTAAGTCCCTGAGAGCTATGTCTCCATACTCCAGAGAGTCCCTGCAGCTTCTTGAGTTTCATTTTCAGAGGCTTCCATCCTTCCCTTAAAACATTCCAACTGCTGGACTGAGTATTCACATTTAACAAATTCACAGACGCAGAGAAGCATTCTTTCATACTTGGTTCTCAGCATACATCCAAGCGCGCTGAAGGAAGCTTGCCTTATGCACTCGCTTGGACGTCCGCCATAGATTATAACTTACTTTCTGAGGATTTCCATGAAATTTCCTGACTGTAAGACTTGTGAGACATTGGAAATGGAGGCTCTGTTGCCAAAGGAGTTTGTTGAATTCTGCTCAGTGGAAATAGAATTATGGAATTTTAAGGCTAAAAGAAACTTCTCAAGTCCATTCCTGCCAAAGGTAGGGCTGAATTTAAACCATCACTGGTAGATAGTGTATTTATTCACATGCCCCTCCTTCCCACTCTATATCTTGTACTTTCCAGACAGATATGTTTGAGAAGAAAATACATAAATATTTTTCCTACTCAAGTCTTCTCACCTTTTCCTTTAATTGTTTGTTTTCATTTTGGAAACAGCAACGACGCCAGATTGATTTTTCTAAGTAGACTTCACCTCACTCTTGTCAAAACAAGAAGTTGCTATGCTGTGACTGAGAACAGTGGGGTGCAGGAGAGGTGGTGAGGACTCAGCCCATCAGCCCACTCTGTGCATCCCACACACACCCTCCCATCTCCTCAGAACCTCCAGGTATTCAAAGCACTTCCTGAGGTGACATCCATGCATTTGGTCTGATCCTCAGCAACTGCCTCTCCTTTCTAATTTGATTGATCCTACAGTGGTGGCCCTCAGCTAGAGCTGTGAGGGGAGTGGAAACGAGACAGAACTTGAAGGAGAACCAGGTTTGGTAGGGACAGGAATAAAATCTTGGAGCATGCCCTCTTTCCTTGGAACTCCTGTGAACAAGAATGGGCTTATGGCCTCCAGAGAGCAAGCACCAGTCTTTTTTGCAGCTCATTCTGTGTTTACCAATGCTTGTGAATACTTTGTTGTTGGTATTGTTAGTTAGTTAGTTGCCATTGAGTCAGCTCTGGCTCACGATGACCTTATGTATAAGAGAATGAAATGTTGTCCGGTCCTGTGCCATCTTCATGATCTTTGATAAGTTTGAGTTCATTGCTGTGGTGATTGTGTCAATCCATCCCATGGAGGGTTTTCCTTGTTCTCACTGACCCTTACTTTACCAAGCATGATGTCCTTTTCTAGCGACTGGTCTTTCCTGATGACGTGTCCAAAGTAAGCAAGATGCAGTTTTACCATCCTCGCTTCTAAGGAGCGTTCTGGTTTTATTTCTCCCAGGACTGATTTGTTTTTTTCTTCTCGCAGTCTGTGGTTTATTCAGTATTCTTTGCCAACACCACAATTCGAATGCATCAATTTTTCTTGTCTTCTTTTTTCATTGTCCAACTTTCACTTGCATAGGGGATTAATCTTTGTCCTGGCTATGCTGTGGGGAAATAAGGGATGTTTGCGGGAGTACTGGGGTGTTGGGGTAGGTGAGGGGGTGGGTGGTACATAAGGTCAGCAGGGTAGTGGCAGCTGTAACTAGTTAAAGGCCGCTAGGGAGAAATATTCCCCATCAATCTTCCCTCTAATAGTTTTAGCAGCCACTGAGGATGATTAGGAGCCCTGGTGGCACAGTGCTTAAGAGTCCGGCTGCTAACCAAAAGGTTGGCAGTTTGAATCCACCAGCTGCTCCTTGGAAACCCTGTGGGGCAGTTCTGCTCTGTTCTATAGGGTTGCTATGAGTCAGAATCGATTTGACAGCAATGAGTTTTGGAGAATGATTACATCATTAGGGGTTGAAAATAGTGTTTTTCTAATTGAATTATTTCTCCTTCATTTATTAGCTGTGGTCCTTCTGTAAAGACGTTTCCCTCACCAACTATTTGGTAATCACAAAACATTATCTACGTAGGAAAGACAAGATCGGAAAGGTTGGAATCTTTTCCTTTATTTATCAATTTTTAAAATGATGAACTTGTGTTCTATCAAGCCACAAAGCTGGCCAATTAGATGCATTTTTTTTTAATGTCATTATGAACTCAGAGACTTTTAACAAAATTGCTTTTTTTTTCCTAATCCTTTCCTAATCCATTGCAGTCTTTTGTTGGTAAATATTTTTATTATTATTTTAAATAACATTTTATTGGGTTTTCAGTGAAGGTTTACACAGCAGTTTAGGTTCCCATTCAACAATTTCTACAGAAGCTGTTCAGTGTTATTATTATTTTTGATGATCATATTGTCTCCTCGTTGACCGGTAGCAGCCCCTGCAGTTGGGCTCATGTGTCTTTTTGCCATGGTCCCAGTAGCCCTTGAGAGTTTCCTTGCTTTTAAGCACTACAGGATGTTTTCTCTTGTACATTTCCTGCTGTAGACCCGGTATATGCCCTTTCTCCAAAGACCACTGGTTACTTTGAGTGGGAATGATATTCAGAAACCATAATTTAAGCTTCAGAGGGATTCGTTGCCTGCTAGTTTAACTTTGCTTTCAGGCCTTTCAATGGACAGAGCTAGAAAATACATACTTTTTAAAAGCAAAATATAAAACTTGAGTTTATACTAGTATTTCCAGCTCACATAAAGATTATAAGAATTTTACTCAACCCCTTTGATTTTGTTTCCCTTTCTATAACAGTAAAAGTCTTGGTTCCCTAATAATGTTATCTCAGAGTTAACATGACTGAAACATAGTCTCTCTGTTGTTAGTTACTGTCAAGTAGGCTCAATTCATGGTGACCCTGTGAACAATGGAAGAGAACGCTGCCCAGTCCTGTGCCATTCCCATGATGGGCTGAGGATTGAACCATTGTGATCCATAGCGTTTTCATTAGCTGATTTTCAAAAGTAGATCACCAGGCCTGTCTTTCTAGTGCATCTTAGTCTGAAAGCTCAGCTGAAACCTGTTCAGCATCATAGCAACACACAAGCTTCCACTGAGAGTGATGGCTGCACTTAAGGTGCATTGGCCAGGAATCGAACCCAGGTCTCCAGTATGGAAGGTGAGAATTCTACCACTGAACCACCACTGCCACTCTTATACCCTCTACCTCTATCAAACCCTGTTACTCCTTGTTTATTCCTCTCTTAAACTCACCTTCATCTGACGTCCAAAATCAAGGCTTGTCAGCTCTACCTCCAAAGTATATCCTGAATCTTTTATCGTGTCAGCTTCTCTCCTACTCCAAACCACTACCATCTTTCACCTGGACTAACTTGGTCACTTTGTGTCCACACTTGCCCCCTACAATCCACTGTCACCAAGCTGACAAATATCAGCCACATCATTTGCCTACTAAAAAGCCTCCAGTGAAAATTGGAACCCTCATATATTGCTGGAGGGAATGTAAAATGGTGCAACCACTGTGGAAAGCAGTTCGGCAGTTCCTCAAAAAGTTAAACATAGACATCATATGATGTAGCAATTCCTCTCCTAGGTATATACCCAAGAGAATTGAAAACATATGTTTAAACAAAAATTTGTACAAAAATGTTCATAGCAGCATTATTCATAATAGCCAAAAAGTGGAAACAGTCCGAATGTCTATCAACTGATGAAGGGATAAACAAAATACGGTCTATCTATACAATGAAATATTATTCAGCCATAAAAAGGAATGAAGTACTGATACATGCTACAACATGGATGAACCATGAAAACATTATGCTAAGTGAAAGAAACCAGTCACAAAAGACTATCCAATGCATGACTCCATTTATATGAAATATCCAGAATAAGCAAACCCATAGAGACAGAAAGGAGATTAATGGTTGCCAGGGGCTGAGGGGTAGAGGATGACTGCTAACAGGCTTGGGGTTTCTCACTGGAGTGATGAAAATGTTCTGGAATTAGATAGTGGTGATAGTTGCACAACCCTGTGAATATACTGAAAACCACCAAAATGTATACTTTAAAAAAGTAAATTTTACATTATGTGAATTATATCTCAATTTTTAAAAACAGTTTCCAATGACTTCCCATAACACTTTACATCTTTTATAATTTGACCTACAAGGTCTAACTTAATCTCTAACCACTCTCTCTACGACATTCCAGCAACATTGCCTTTCTTTCTATTCCTCAAAAACAAGCTTATTCCTACCTGCAGAACCTTTCAGCAGCTCTTCCCTCTGACTAGAACACTTTTCTCTGCATTTTGCCCATGATTGGCATCTTGTCATTAGGTCTCCCCTCAGTTGTTGTCTCTAGAAAGTCTTTTCCCAACCACTAGAACTAATATTGCCTTCCTTCCTATGTTACCTTCACACTACCGTACTTAATTTTTTGTACCACCTATCATTTTCCAAAATTCTCTAACTTATTTATTAGCTTATTGTCTGTCTCACCCACTAGAACTTATCTGTTCAATACAAAGGCCATTAGCCACATTTCAAGTACTCAACAGCTGTATCTGGCTAGTGGCTACTGTATTGGATAGCACAGAGAATATTTCCGTCATCACAGAAAGTTCTGTTGGGTAGTGCTACTCTAGAATGTAAGTTCTATCAAAGCAGAGTCCTTGTTTGTCTTGTTTCACACCATTTCCCTAGTATCTAGAACAATGCCTGGCATATAGTAGACTCAGTAAATATTGGATGAGTAAGTAATGAGTAAATGAATAGAATGAATTAATGAAATGGGCAACAGTGGGAAAGGAGGTAGAGGAATGCTGAAAATAGCCAGAGCAGGAAAGAAAATAGGAACAAGAAAAACAAGTGTTTGTTTAGGTTCTTCTTATCATTTCTTTAATGTTCCATAAATTATGATGATCCCAACAGAGAATATTTTACTTATTAGATCTTAGTCTCTTTCCCAACATTTTCCTGTTTGAGAATGTATTGAATCGTGTAATTTGACACCAAATGGCATCCTATTGTGAAAATTTATAGGATGCTGTGAACTTTATTAGTTTGCGATTAAAATCGTATTTCATTTTCATTTCAGACCCATTCTTAGTTCAGTAGAGAGTACTATCAATGGAGTAGAAATTTGATTTGATAAACAGATTTTGACTATTAAATAAGTTTTTAATAATCATTCATTTTATCAAACTGAAGAGGTAAGATTCAAATATATTTTACAGCTTTTCTAAAATAATTCTGAATTCTAAATACAAAACTATAAGACAATGATCAAATATTAAACAGGTGACATTTCACTAGGTTTTTTTCTTTTCTTCCTAGTTTGTCCTTGTTTCCTTGTTTTTATTTGGTTTAGTTTGCTTTTCATTACACTCTGAACATTTTTACCCAAGTTCTGATTGTAACTTTGCTACCACCTTCTGGCAAAATAATGAACATCATATGATATTTGACTAGAATGAGTTTCCACAATTTTATTTCATGTTGTAAACTTATTTCACCTGAATCTATTGCAGCTAAAAACAAAAGCTGTTAAAAGCAAAGATGGCAGAGGGAAAGAGGATCACAGAACCGCCCCTCTCTAACACCTGAAGAAATAATTTTTTAAAATATTTACAATAAACCATCATTCAACAAGGGCAATCAAAGAACAAAATGATGGTCAAGAAAATAAGCAGAAAATCCAGGAGGAAAGAATGTAAGAAAAAGCCCTCAGTAGTAGAATCCCTTTCTGCTCAGCCTTGGCAGAGACAGAAGTGTTCCTGGGGCTTATCCAGATCACCAGGTGGAGCTGGGGGACAAGTTTAAACCCATGGGGGGTGGGACACACCTATGGCTGGGTGAAGTGAGCCTGGACAGAATATTTCAATAGCTCAGAAGAGAAATAAGAGCCCAGGACCCCTACCAATGACTGTACTTGGTCCCAAAAGAGCTGACCCTGCGCACCATAACCTCCTTGCCACAAGGAACATGCGTTGTTTGTGTACAGAAAAATGAAAGCAAAGCAATAGCCAGTTCTCAAAGTATCATTCAAAGGGAGTAAGACAAATGAGTCCTAGACAAGATGAGGAAAATCATCAAGGCGAATTCACCCAAGCTATACGAAGAGAAGATGAGGAAGAAAGGCCTGGGGATCTACTTTTTTAAAAAACCAGCCATTGAAAACTCTATGAAGTACAGTTCTACTCTGACACACATGAGGTTGCCATGAATTGGAATCAACTCAGTAACAACTGGTGGTAATATGAAAGGATATAGATTTGGACAGAACTGCCTGCATTAAACATAAACACTATACAGAGAAATGGCATGATGGAACACTAAAACAAGGGAAATGAACAATCTATAACTACACACAACAACATGGGTGAATCTCACAAAATATTGAACGAAAGAAGTCAGATGCAAAAGGATGCATACTGTATGATTCTATTTACATAACACACACCAAAAAAGCAGACAAAATTAAGCTATGCTGTTAGGAGTCAGAATACTGATTACCCTTGTGGGGATGAGATAAGAGCAGAGTATGTTTGTCTCTAGTGAATAGTACATACTCCTCTCCTAACTCTGAAATGCTCATCCGAGGTTTTGTGGCCTTTTTATGGGCATTTCGTTGTTTTGTTTTGTTTTGTTTTGTTTTCTTCGTGTCCATGTATATCAATTCTGTTACAGAATTTTATTATTTGAAAATAATGTAATATGAAATCATTTTGTTCACCATTCACTCACCATATAAAAGACCTCATTGTGCAGGGTTAACAGTATTGACTCTTCAGAAAGTCACAGCTGTACTAGGAAGGTCAATTCATCAGTGAAATTCCATGGTCTCCAGCCCATTGTTGATGTTGTTGTTAGGTGCCGTCAGGTCGGTTCCCACCCATAGCGACCCTATGCACAACAGAACAAGACACTGCCTGGTCCTGTGCCATCCCACAATCGTTATGCTTGAGCCCATTGTTGCAACCACTGTGTCAATCCATCTCGTTCAGGGTCTTTCTCTTTTTCTCTGACCCTCTACTTCACCAAGCATAATGTCCTTCTCCAGGGACTGGTCTTTCCTGATAACATGTCCAAAGTACATGAGGCAAAGTCTTGCCATCCTCGATTCCAAGGAGTATTCAAGCTATACTTCTTCCAAGACAAATTTGCTTGTTCTCAAGCTTCCAAGAATGAGTGCCAAACTACACTGTACAACTGAACCACCAAGGGAGCTGCTACCTCTGTCATGATCAGGAAGTGCAGAATCGGGAAGCTACCACACTGCTGGCCCAAGAACAGCAGTTTGCTTGACTCATTCACTGGTGCTCTGCTCACAGCATTGGTGTGTAGGCGGTTGACAGTAGCAGCAAACTAGCAGCATAGTTATATCAAACTGTTCACCCACAGTCAGTACTTTTCAAACTTTAAGACGCTAACCAATCACCTGGGCATCTCATTCAAACTATAGACTATGATTCAGAAAATCTAAGGAAGGGACTGGATTCTACATTTCCAGTAAGCCCTGGTGGCACAGTGATTGAGAGCTATGGCGAGCTATGGCTGCTAACCAAAAGGTCAGCAGTTTGAATCCACCAGCCGCTCCTTGGAAACACTATGGGGCAGTTCTACTCTGTCCTATAGGGTTGCTATGACTGAACAGCAATGGGGTTTTTGGTTTTTTAATAAGCTCCCAGGTCATGTGGATGCTGTTGCTCCCAGAACCACACTTTGAGGAACCAGGCTAAGAAACCATCGGCATTCATCTCAGCAAACCTCACAACCCTTTCATCTCCATCACTAGCAACAGCCTACCTCCCAAGGCATCAATTATCATGTGGTCTCATAGCCTCATGCCACCCTGTACATCACCTGTTCTGACCCAATCTTCTTCCACTGTGCCGTCTTTAATCAGATTCTGTCGGCAGCAAATTCTATAGCATTCTCAACTTCTTTGCTAAATATTCCCTTTTGTTTTTTTGCTTTAACTGAAATTTGAATTCCCCTGGAAACAGTGCTCCTGCAGCTTTCTTTAGTAAGTCTGTTTTCTTTTTCTTCACCTGCCGTGTACCTTGGAGGCAGAGGTAGGTAGAGGTTCTCCTTGCTCCTTCAAAAGTGTGTTCTTTGTCACATTCAAACCACTTGTCCTCCTTCTCCCTTGACAAACTCCACTGAAGAAATCTAGCAGACACCCCCTTAGCCAAGTCATCATAGTTATTACCAGCAACAGAACAAATAAACCTCATGTGCTTCCTGATATGATGCTCTAAGAAGGTTACAACGTAACTTCTGTGGTATTCCTGCCAAAAATGCATAGCCTGAATTTACACATGAGGCTACATCAGACAACTCAAACTGAGGGACGTTCTACAAAATAACTGGCCAATATGCTACAAAAATGTCAAGATCAAGAAAGACTGAATAACTGCTTCAAATGGTCACTCATTATTATCCCTAGAACCCATGAAATTTGCATGATGTGATCATTAAGGTTGTGTGTCAACTTGGCTGGGCCATGATTTTCAGTGGTTTGGCAGTTATGATGTAGTTTGGCAATCATATGATGATGTGATCACCTCCATGATGAGATTTGATATAATGTGATCACCTCCATGATTGGATCTGCTATGAGTAGCCAATCAGTTGAAAAGGAATTTCCTTGTGGCCTGCATGCAATATAGGTGGACTCTCTGGCAAGGTTCGCTGGCTTTTTGCTCACTCTGGATCCTGCAAACTGGCTCCTATTTGTCTGACCTCAGGTTCTTGGAACTTGAGCTAGCAGCTTACCTGCCATCTTGCCTGTCAATTTTGGGATTTGTTGGTCTTCACAGCCTGTGAGCAAGATCCCTGCTGTCTGACCTACCCATCTTGGGTTTTCCAGCCCCTGTGGCTACATGAATCAGGAGAAGCCTCCAGCCTGACCCACGGACTTGGAACATTCCAGCCTGTATGACCACGTGAGCCATTCCCTTGATATAAAGCTCTCTAAATATATATATATATTTATATGCTTTACTAGTTTTGCTTCTCTAGAGAACCCAGCCTAAGACACATGGCAAAAAAGACTCTGCAGATGTGATTAAGTTAAGGATCTTGAGATGGGGAGATTATCCTGGATTATCTGGGTGGGCCCTAAATCCAATCACAAGTGTTCTTATAAAAGAGAGGCAGAGGGAGATTTGATACACACATAGAGAGAAGGCAATGGTGGAAGCAGAGATTGAAGTGATATCACCACGAGCCAAGAAATGCCAGCAGCCTCCAGAAGCTGGAAAAGGCAAGGAACAGATTCTCCCCTACAGCCTATGGAGGAGGCACAGCCCTGCTGACATCTTGATTTCAGACTTCTGGCCTCCAGAACTGTAAGAAAATAAATTTATGTTGTTTTAAGCCACTCAGTTTGTGGCACTTTGTGATAGCAGCCACAGGACCCTAATACAGAGACATAAAAAAAAAAAAAATGCAGTGTATGATCCTGGATCAGATCCTGGACCAAAAGAAAAGGACATTAATGGGATAATGGTGACATTTGAATGATATCTATAGATTAGAGAAGTGTATCCATGTTACTTTTCCAGTTTTAATAATTATACTGTGGTTATATATTAACAGTGGAAGAATCTGACTGACATGTTTATGGAAATTCTATGTACTATTTTATAACTTTTTTAATGTCTGAAATTATTTCAAAACAGAGTTAAAAATTTTAAAAACACATGCCAGCAGACTGGACCACTCACTAAGCCTCCTTGTTATTGTCACCTACTGACGCCCTTCTTTCATTTATCAAAGATGACTTCATCCATTCCACATCTTAGTCTCTCTATTCCCAGATCTAGTTACCTCAAAGAAATTTTCCTCCACCTATCCTCAGTCATCTCTGAAATCTTGAATTAAAGAACTCACATTATAACTATAGCTATCCTTTCATCTTACTTATCCAAAGATCCCACTCCAAAAATCCTTTGGCTTTATCAAGACCACCAATCCACTGATCTAACCATTTTTCCAGCATCCATTACCTCCCTCCCCACCCACCATTTATGATCCTCCTTCTTCAAAAAAACTCAAGCCCATTGCCGTCAAGTCGATTCTGACCCTATATGACAGAGTAGAACTGCCCCACAGAGTTTCCAACAAGCGCCTGGTGGATTCAAACTGCTGACCTTTTGGTTAGCAGACACAGGTCTTAACCACTACACCACCATGGTTTCCATACTCAGCTTATATTCCATGTCCAACACTTTAAATACTCTCTTGCAAACATTCTTAACTTCGTTGGCCATCTCTCCCTCTGTTCCACTCACCTGCAAAACTCGATCTTGCTTAAACGCAACCATCTACCAAAACATCTGAGCATTGCTAGAAAAAAATCATTCCTACTGGTCCTATTTCAAAATTATGAACATAAAGGGGCACTAACCCTCAAGTAGGTACTAACATTGCCAGACAACCTGTCTTCAAGTCCGTAGTAAACTCACAATCCCAGTGCTGAAGAAACCAAGGTTGGGTTGTATTTGGATCAGTTCTTTTTGAGACACTTCATTGCTGGCATTCTAACACTTGTTGAGAAAGGGAGAACATGAAAGACTGTCACAGAATGTCTTTGTGATTTCTTTTATTTTTTGCTCCAGAAAATTATACTGTATTGTCATGATGTGAATAGAAAAAAATTAAATTTATCTGGACTTTGTCAAATGAATTCTGAAACATTTGGGTCACACTTTTATCTTTATACCCATACACCAAACAATCTTCTCTAGAAACTCCTATTGACACTACCCTTCTCCAAGATCAAACCCCAAATTCAGAAGGGACCACTGGAAAATGGTAGGGTGTCTGTCATGGATTGAATTGTGTCCCCCAAAAAATATGTGTATCAATTTGGCTAGGTTATGATTCCCAGTATTGTGTGATTGTCTACCATTTTGTCATCTGATGTGATTTTCCTATGTGTTGTAAATCCTATCTCTATGATATTGATGAGATGGGATTAGTGGCAGTCATGTTAATGAGGCAGGGCTCAGTCTACAAGACTGGACTGTGTCTTGAGCCGATCTCTTTTGAGATATAAAAGAGAAGTGAGCAGAGAGACATGGGGACCTCATACCACCAAGAAAACAGCACCAGGAGCAAAGCACGTCCTTTGGACCCACGGTTCCTGCACAGAGAAGCTCCTAGACCAGTGGAAGATTGATGACAAGGACCTTCCTCCAGAGTTGACAGAGAAAGAAAGCCTTCCCCTGGAGCTGGTGCCCTGAATTTGGACTTCTAGCCTACTAGACTGTGAGGGAATAAATTTCTCTTTGTTAAAGCCATTCGCTTGTGGTATTTCTGTTACAGCAGCCCTAGATAACCAAGACAGTGTCCTTTATGCCAGTGCTGATCAAACTGTGTTTCAGAGACCAGTGTTAGTCCTCAAACTTTGTTATTGGTCCACAATGAATTAAGCACAGAAATTGAGAGTAGGTGCTTAGAAATACAGTAATTTGACATTGATCCACCATCCAAGCATGGGATAAGTGGACTCATCCAGTTGTAAAAGGTATAGACAAGTTTTGGTGTCGTCAAATTTGCATGGTGAGCTGTATGCACGAGCTGTGTATACTAGTCACAAGCAGTGTAATTACGATGGGGGTCCTCAAGGCACCACCGGGGTTCAGTGATTCACATAGCACTCAGCATATAGTCTACTCAGGATATTATTTATTACAGCGAAAGGATACCAAGCAAAATCAGCAAAGGGAGAAGCTGTATGGGGTGAAGTCCGAAGGAAACTAGGCACAAGCTTCCAAGAGTCCTCTCCCAATGGAGTCACACAGGATGCACTTAATTCCTCCAGCAATGAATTGTGGCAACCTGTGTGAACTGTTGTTTAGCAGGAAGCTCAGTACCCAGGACTTTTTGGAGGGGAGGTCACACAGGAACCCTCTGCCTAGCATGTACCAAAAATTCCAGACTCCCAAAAGGAAAACAAGTGTTCAACATAAACCACATTATTAGCAGTTTAGGTACTGTGAGCCACTCCTAAATTCCAAGTTCCCAGATGCTAGACAAAGGCCAACCTTGCAAGTAGGCCTGCTATGTTAACTTTTCTACACAATAATATTTTAAGGTTTTTTGGTCAACTCTAATCTAAAGCACATACAAACCTGAGAAAATGTAAGCATTTCTTTTTATAACTTGCTATTTTACAATAATTTTAATTTTTAATAGTTATTTTATTAATTTATGGTTTATACTACCAGCTAAATTAGTTTTATTACTTATTAATTTGTTTGCTTTTTTATTTTTATCTTTATCATTTTAAAAGATTTAATAATGTTTACAATTATGATAATAGACTTAAGATATTGTCAGTTTGGTTATTTCCCAGTCAAATATTCTATTGTTACTTTTATTTTTTAATTTGAAATAAACTCAAACTTTCAGAAAAGTTGCAAGAATAATACAAAAAAACTCCAATACCCTTTCTCCAGATACACTAATTTTAACATTTTGCCATATTTGCATTATAATGTTCTCTTCATATATTTTTTTCTAGACCATTTGAGATCAATGTCCATTTACCCCTTAATATTTCTGTGTGTGCTTCCTAAGAACAAGAATATTATTTTACATAATCATAGTACAATAATCAAGTTCAGGAAATTCAACATTGATACAATAATTTTATTAATATGTAATTCACACTCCAGTTTTGTTCATTGTCCCAATAAGGTCCTTTATAGCAACTTTTTTCTGGTCCAGGGTCACATATTGCTTAAGTTTTTTTCTTTAGTCTCCTTTATTTGCAAGTTTCTCTGTCTTCCTGTCTTCATGATGGTATTGAAGAACACAAGGAGTTATTTTATAGAATGCCCCTCTATTTAGGTTTGTCTGATATTTCCTCATGAGTGGATTGTATTCCTATTACACTGTTTTGGCAAGAACACTAAATAGTTGGTATTGTGTTCTTCTCAGAGTAGCATATCCAGATACACGTGATCTCTCTTTGCCCTTTATTGATGATGCTAATTTTCATCACTTGGCTAAGGAATAGGTCTTGCCTCTCCACTGTATCATTAGCATTTTCCTTTTTGAAATTAATAAATTGTGGAGAAAGATTTTGATACCATGTAAATATCCTATTCCTCATCAAACCTCACCATTATCCCAGGACCTCCGGGAACTTAATTAGCTGTTTTGAAATCCATGAATTCTTTGTTGGCTTCTGTGTAAGGCTGAGCATGGAGAAGAGAGGTAGAATGTGTGCTTTCTGAAGGCAGGCAGATTCCCACAAAGAATATTTATTTTTAACTCCAACTTACTAATAGTAAACTACAAGTTTCACTAAACACACCTTTTCTGAATGCACCCATAGCAGTAAATCAAATGATAACAATGGAAGTGATTCTGAAGAAATGAAGACCAAAAGAGTCAATATTAGTTTTACTCAGAAGTAAGGTTCTTCATATATTAAGTTTGGTTTTGTAGCCATAATCCATGGTGAAGTGCTAAAACCACAGTGAGTTATTTTGGAAGATGTACTAGCTACTGAAATACAAAACCATCAAAATTCAAATGGCATTTACATTTAAGAAATAAGTAAGACCAAAGCAAAAGAATTCTTTGAAAGAGTATTGGATTAATAAAAAGCTGACAGAAACAGATGTTCAATATTTCATTAATGAACCACATTAGTGCTTTACAGCACGCCAGGTTATTAAGACTAAAAGCCATATACAAGTGCCAAGATATTAGTGAGAGAATGCATCAAAGATGTTTGCAAAAACATTGGGTGAATTCGTGACAAAAAAATGTAGCTCAAGTTCTACTTTCCACTGACAATACAGCTCAGTGTATTCAGGAACTGGCTAATGATGTGGAATACTAATTCACAGAACAAAGAAGCTAGTAACTATTCTTCATTGCAATTTGATGCACAGATATTGTTGACATGGGTAATTACTTTAATATAAAATTCAAATTTTAATTTGAATACGATGGTGATTGTGATGGTTAAGATTGTGTGTCAGCTTGGCTGGGCCATGATTCTCAGTGTTTTAATGTGCTCACTCCCATGATTGAATATACTGTGAGTAGCGATCCAGATGAAAGGGAGTCTCCTTGGGGGTGTGGGCCTGCATCTGAATATAAGCAGACGTTCTGGCTTTTTGCTCACTCTGGATCCTGCAGCTGCCTCCTGTTGTCTCATCTCTGGTTCTTGGGACTTGAGCTGCCAGCTTATCTGCCGAACTTGGGATTTGTAAATCTTCACACCCTGTGAGCGGAGCCCTGCTCTCCAACCTGCCGATCTTGGGCTCACCAGCTTCTGCAGCTGCGTGACTTGGGAGAGGCCTCTACCCTGATCTGCGGCTGCGTGACTTGGGAGAGGCCTCTACCCTGATCCACGGACTTGGGACGTTCTAGCCTCTACAATTGCATGAGCTGTTTCCTTGATATAAATATATATATAGCTTTATATATATATATATAGCTTTACTGGTTTTGCTTCTCTAGAGAACCCAGCCTAAGACAGTGATATAAAAGAAGAATCAATTTTTTAGCTCAATTACCAACAAACACAACTAGCTCTGAACTGTATAAACTATGAAAGAATACACTGTCAACAAACATGTTTGAGTTTTAAATTTGTGTAGGAGAATATTTTCATAACACAGCTACAATAACCAGAAAAAAAGCATTCTGGAGCAGTTAGCCAGATTAAGTAGCTTATGTCAAAATGTAAATCAATGTAATGCACCGCTTCCTTCATTAAGTTTTGCTATAAAAAAAGTCAGATGATCTTAATAGCATACTTAGTGACATAGCAAAAATTGTGAATGATGTAAGAGCTAATGCCTTGACATCACTAATATTCTCTTTATTATGTAATAATATAGAAGCTGATCATAAACAACTATTATTATTTGCTGAGGTACAATAGCTACTGAAGGGGGAGTTTTGAACTAGGAAATAAATTCTTAGTTGAAAAAGTTGGTTCCTATTTTTTAAAGATGTGACTTGGACAGCCATATTTACTTATTTGCCTGATAGCCTCTGTATTTTTAGTGATCTTAATACTTTCATGCAAGGAAGGAATGCAACATATTTTTCAACGGCAAATAAGATTGAAGGGAAAAAAACAAACGTTGTAATTTCTAAAGACAAAATTTCTATAGACTGTCTGTGTAGTTCAAAACCAAGTTCACTTTTTCTGACATCAACGATGAGGATATTACCAAAAAACCAAACCTACTGCTATCGAGTTGACTCTGACTCATGGTAGAACTGCCCCATAGGGTTTCCAAAGCTATAAATCTTTAAGGAAGCAGACTGCCACAACTTTCTCCCTCGGACCTGGTGGTGGTTTCAAACTGCCAACCTTTCAGTTAGCAGCCAAGCGCTTTAACCACTGTACTACCACTGCTCCGTATGAGGATAATAATCAAAATGAATCAAAATCCCTACTTCTCTGCCACATCTGTTCTGACAGCAGCTGCACACGCACCACTTCTTCCTGACCCTAACCACCCAGAGCTGGGCCAGACCTCACAAGTTGAAGGACACAGTCCTCCAGACTGCCAAGTAGTCCTAAGACTTCAGAGCCAGCCACCAAGTTTGGGAGTCCCCAGGGCTCCCCTCACTTCTGACCTTCTGACCACAAATTTGGGGATTCCCTCTACTCCCTCAGGATACCAGCTGCAAGCTCAGGGACCCCTAGTCTCCTCACTTTTGACTTACTGGTTCCCACTACACCTTCAAGTTCTATAATTGGCTGGAATAATTCACAGAAGTCATGGAAAGCACTATACTTAAGATTATAGCTTTATTATAAAGGATACAAAGCAGAATCAGCATAAAGAAGAGACATAGGGTGAAGTCTGGGAGGGTTCCCAACACGAACTTTCTATGTCCCAAAGAGGGTGCATCATCCTCCTGAGAGCAGATGTCTTTCACTCTTGAAGATGTCTTTTGCAGGAAGCTGTTGGAGATTCAGTGTCCAGAGCTGTTGTTAACAAGCAAGAAACAAGCTCCTTTACCACAGTAAAAACTTTAAATATTGGTACATATGGTGTTTGTTCCGAATGCCCCATAGGGTTTCCAAGGAGCAGCTGGTGGATTCGAACTGCAGACCTTTTGGTTAGCAGCCGATCTCTGAATCACAATACCACCAGGGCTCCTTGTATTTGTTTTTTATATAATTTTTCTAATTTCTTTTTTTATTTTAGCTTATAAAATTATTAGTCCATAATAAATTGAAAATAACCTGTCTTTCACCACTGATAATTTGAGAAGCACTCATGGTGCAAATGGTTTGTGTTCAAGTTCTAACCTAAAGGTTGGTGGTTTGAACCCACCCAGCAGCACCACAGAAGAAAGGCCTGGTGATCTGCTTCCGTAAAGATTGTTGTTATTGTGTGCTGTCAAGTCCATTCCAAGTCACAGTAACCTTATATGACAGTAAAACTGCCCCATAGGGTTTCCTAGGCTGTAATCTTTACAGCAGCAGATTGCCAGGTCTTTGCTCCTGTGGAGCCCCTGGTGAGTTCAAACCACCGCCCTATGGAGCAGTTCTCTGTAATACATGGAGTCTCCATGAGTCGGAATCAACTTGACAGCAAGGAGTTTGAATTCTGATTTTTGCTGTCATCTTTGACATAACCTAGATAGCCACTAGATGGTGCCCAAGGATCTTCTCCCTGACTTTTCCTGTGTGACCAACCCTTGGAATGGTATACTCCAGTTGAGAAGTAATAAAATGAATTAGAAGCACTTTATATGATACAAATATTTCCAGTGCAGACAGGCAATATTGTCATACCTTCCCTATTTGTCAGGTCCACAGAAAAAGCAATTCAGTCTCCCTTGTAGGGGACATTTGTAAATATACTGAAGCTGATATATCCAAATGAAGATATGTATTTTCACACAAATATGTTTTGATAATTGTTGGTAGAGTTTCCAAATGAACAGAAACATATCTATACATCGAAGCTATTAAAACTATTGTTATCAGGAAGACTCTATTTGAGACGCCCTTGTCCAGTTAATAGTGACATACGTTGTTGTTGTTCTTTGCCATCGAGTCAATTCCAACTCCTAGAGACCTTATATGACAGAGTAGAACTACCCAATAGGGTTTCCTAGGCTATAATCTTTACGAGAGCACATCTCCAGGTCTTTTCTCCCACGAAGTGGCTGGTGGGTTCAAACCACTGACTTTTTGGTTAACAGCCAAGCACTTAACCATTGTACCACCAAACCAAAAAAACCAAACCTACTGCCGTGGAGTCAATTCCAACTCACAGCAACCCTATGAGGACAGAGTAAACTGTTAACCTTTTAACAATCTTAACTCTTAACCACTATGCCACCAGGGTTTCCAGTTGTGCCACCAGAGCTCCTTTAACTCCATATAGACCATATTATAAAAAAGTCTATAAAGCTTTTCAGTGTCCTCCAGAACCAGCAGTGACAATGAAATGGCAGAGTGGAATTCTGAAAAATAACTGGCTGAAATCAGTCCATAGACCAGACTCAAGTGGCCAGATGCCTTGTGACTCACATAAATATGAGATCCACAGCCAACAGAAAAACTTTCTCCCCATACAATATTAACAGACAGCCCATGACACTTCCTGCCACTCCCACAAGAGCCACTCACAGGATGTTCCTGTATTTGAAGATATTCTGGATGCTAAGACAAAGCACAAATGAAATATGTCAAAGCTTTCAATTTATAGATATGAGGATTCAACCCTGATGAATACTGCTATTGCCTACAACCTACGTTGAAGTTCACCAGAGAAATTCATTCCTGCAGTTCCACTGGGAGGGTGACAAAAACCTATCATGAACACTTGTATAAACTGTCAAGACCCTTAGCTCTCAATACATTCTTCCCTTGTAAAAAGACTTTTGCACCAGTGTAGCAGACAGCAAGAAGAATGAGAAACTGTGTATGGCCAAATACGACATCATCTCATGTGATGAACTGTCAAGGCTTCCAGAGCTTGCTACTTGTAACCAGGAATCTTTGATTTCCAGCTTGTATACCTGCTCCATGAGTTTACTCTGGCCATTCTTCAAAGTTGCCTGCATCTCCCGCTACCTTCCAAGTACTCAGAAACTATCTCCCTATCTATCTCTAACCATGTTTTACTTTGGCCATGCAGCAACCAAGTTTGGAGGGACAATGTGCTGGGAACCTCTCCTCTGCCAAGGAAAGAGTGCAGTGAAAGGGCAGCCACTGATAGTCACCCATGCATAGCAACAGGCAGTGACCTTAGTTATTGCCAGTAATGTTCTTCCTGATGGCTTTGATTCTCTTTGGTACTGAGATAGTACAAAAAGAATATGTAACCTTAGAGTTTGCCTACTAAATGGACCAAACTTCGAAGAACTCTTCTTTCTTGGTTTTATTTGCTAGTAGTTCCCAGTCATTGCTATGACTGTTTTTAGAGGTCACATAGGGCAAGGGGACCAAACATACTAAAAATAACTTGAACAAAGTGATTTGCAAGGCCAAAGACAAAAGCTTGAAGATACTCGATCTTCCTTTGGTTTTAATCTAGAGGTCCAGATAAGGGAGGTTTTCTTCATCCTGATCCTTAACAGTTCTATTTTTGCTAATCTCATTTGCCCTTTATCAGCCAGGTTCCCAATTTGAAAAGACCCCTCTGGGTATGTTCAAACTGCCAAACTTTCAGCTAGTAGTCGACCACTTAACTATCTGCATCACCTAGGGACTCCACTCAAGGAATATGGTTTATGAAAATAGATTATTTACAAATATATGGGCAAAAATTTAGGAAAGCCAAAGGGGTAACCATGCTGTAACCCTGAGCTAGTAATAACAGAGAAACTTTTAACATCTCATAGCCCAAAAGGTAAGGGAAGGGGCAGTTGACTGAAATCTAAAAGAAGTTCACATAAAGAAAGTGACGTTGAGAGAAACGATGATGAGAAACGGCCAGCCTGAAGTGACGCCACCCCACCTCTCTCTCCTTCCTTCCTCCAAACTCTTGCCATGGACCAAACCCAGCCAGAAATTAGACAGCAAAGGAGCCCGTTGATGTAATCCATACATGTAAGCCTCCCAGGGCAGAGAACAAGGTAACAATGGATCTAGGGGGACAGATGAAACATATCTGGCACCGTTCAACCTTCTTACCTTCGTCATCATCTCTTGTCCTTTATCTGGTGGAAAGATTGAGTCTCCAACACAGAGGGGCATCAAGTCCCATCAACTGCCATTTCATTGCAAGTTGGTATCATTTTTCTCATCCTCCACCTAAAACCTAAAACTTTAGCCAACACTGGTGTAATCCATATAACTTACTGCAGATAAAGGGAGACAAAAAACAAGTTACAGAAACCTTGTTGGAACAGTCCTGACTTGAGGCCTATGTTGGTAATTGCAGCTGCTTTTTTCCACCGTCTATTTTCCCCTTAACCTCTCCCCACACTTTCGTCCACATCTTGGCTGGACGAGGGTTCTTTACTAGATGAGGTGCCCAAAATCTTCATTCCCAGTGTCTGAGTCCTTGGAGATCTTTTATCTATGGATTGTTGTAGTCTTCCTTTCACCAGCACAATTGGTCAAGGGAATATAAGAGGCACCCCAGTAAATCCTCAGGTTTCCAAACACAGTCCTCCTTGCCACCGTTGTGTAGCAGCAGCCTAATTTCCCCCAGACAGTCAAGATCCATCAACTCAGCTAGTACAATAACTCCTTTCTTTGCCTACTGGCTCAGTAGCATGAGAAGCCCAAGATGGCCAAAGGGCAATCTCCACTTTCAATTCATTCCTCCCTTCTACATTAGGTCCTTGTGATGGTTAAGGTTGTGTGTTAACTTGGCTGGGCCATGATTCTCAGTGGTTTGGTGGTTATGATGTAGTTTGGCAGGCGTATAATGATGCAATCACCTCCATGATGAGATCTGATATAATGTGATCACCTCCATGATGATAATGCAGTCACCCAGTAATGGGATCTGCTTTAAGTAGCCAATCAGTTGAAAGGGAGCTTCCTTGGGGGTGTGACCTGCATCCAATACAGGTGGACTTTCTGACAAGGCTCACTAGCTTTTGCTTGCTCTGGATCCTGCAGCTGACTCCTATTTGTCTGACCTCTGGTTTTTGGGACTTGAGCTAGCAGCTTATCTACTATCTTGCCTGCCAATCTTGGGATTCGTCAGTCTTTGCAGCCTGTGAGCAAAAGCCTTGCGGTCTGACTTGCCAATCTAGGGTTCACCAGACCCTGCAGCCAGGTGAATCAGGAGAAGCCTCCAGCCTGATCCACAGACTGGGGACATTCTAGCCTCCACAACCACGTGAGCCATTTCCTTGACATAAATCTCTCTACATATTTATGCACTTTACTGGTTTTGCTTCTCTGAAGAACCCAGCCTAAGACAGTCCCCAAAACTTAGATGCTTTTCCAAACACTTTATTACAAAGGGAAAAAAGGTATGTTTAAAATGGAGTGATCTGGCAATCATCATCTTAACTAAGTGATCAAACCTAGTATCACCAACAGTGGGGCAACCTGGCCTGATGTGATGCAGTAAGAAGTATAGAACTTCACCTGTGCAAAGATATATAACTTGAATTGACTGATAAGGAAACAGGCAAAACCAGAATGTGGGACATATTACAAATCAACAGGTCTAGACTCTTAAAAAAATTCAAAGTCATGGAAAATAAAAGGTAGGAGATTATTCTAGATTAAAGATATAATAACCAAATGAAGTGCATGAATCTTGACCAGATACTGGATCAGGGGAAGAAATCAAGAACACTTTTGGGAACAAATGGAGAAATCTAAATATGAACTGAATATTAGATTTAAAATTTTTTTTTTCTAAGTTGTAATAATAATATTGAGGTTAGGTAGGGGAATGTCTTTATTCTTAGGAAATGCATATTGAAGTCCGATGACTGTCTCAAGGAAAAGCACTAGTGCAACTGTTTGAATTTTCATGGAGCAAAGCATCAATTTTACTTGAAAGAATAATTGACAAACTGGTTATTCAGACTTGTGGATTTGTCATACATCTGAAAAACGAACGAATTAAGCCTGTCACTTCAAGAAAAATAACAAACCAAGGAAATTTTGTTGCCAGTGATGGAATTCAAGTGAAAATTACATGTTGCAACCTTTTAGAAGGTACCACTTGTCAAGTTTTGTGGCTGTTAATCAAAGAATAACCATAATTATTTGAAAAGGCTGTTAAAATACTCTTCCCTTTTCCAGCTACATATCTCTTGTGAGGCCAAATGTTCTTCATATACTACAATCCTAACAACTTATTACAAAAGATTACTGCGAAGCAGATATGAGAACTCAGCTATCTTCTATTAGGCCAAACATTGAAGAGATCAGCAAAAGTGTAAAAATAATGCCACTCTCACTAATTTTTTTTTTCTTGTTTGTTTGGAAAGTATGATTATTTTTCCATAGAAAAATACATTATTTATGTTAATATGTCTTTATGCTCAGGAAATGTATATTGATACATTTAGGAATACTGTATATTTAGGAATGAAGTATCATGCAGTTTCAAGTCGTTCATCCAAAGAATATATGTAAGTATGTACGTGTGTTTGTGTTATAAATACACACACACAGCTGCAGTTTATTTTCAAACAGCTCATAAAAAAGAGAGAATGTTGCAAAATAATAGGCAAAGGATATAAGGATGTTCGTTGTATACTATCAACTTTTCTGTAGGTTTGAAATATTTAAAAATAAAATACTGTGGGAAGAAAAAGCAAGTCCAACGTCACTTGGATGGAACGCAAGCATTCTTCAAGGGGTCATTAGATGTAAGAATGAGAGGAGCCACTTCTAACACTCTTAGGATCTACACCCACAAACGCTCTCTAAACTCTTCCAGTACAAATTCCTTCCGTTGTTTACAGGTTCCCTGCTCCTATAGCAGGACTTGCAACTCCAACAGAGAATTGTCAGGATCTAAGTCTGGTTATGGAACTGGAAGTGTGGGAGGTGGTGTGGTCTGCCTCTGCAATCAATGAAGACCAGGGAAGTTTAGAGGTTCAATGTTCTCAGCCCAAATGTCCCTATCTCCTTCCCCAACTAGTGCCCTTACTTTAACATAAGAGACCTAGCAGGACTGAGCATTTAACTAATGCTGCAACTCTGCAGCCCTTACTACCAACCCGGGGCTTGTCTTCAGCCAGAATTGTCCTGGGACCACAGGAGATAACAGACCCCTGCAAAGCTGTCATGGAGGCGCTCTAGTTCTGTAAGCATCTTACGTCTATGTTCACAGCATTTAATTTCTCTTTTCCAGGGCTGTCAGGAGTCAGGTGTCTGCAAAATCTTTATAGTCACTGCTGTTGTCATAACAACCAAGTGCCACCATCATTTGGTCGCTCAAAGTCTTCCCTTCTAACAGCACTTCATTCCATACCACCACACAGTGATAGTTTGAGTAGTTGTAATGCCAACATATACCATGCTTACTCATGTCCCACTGCCCCTACAAGGACATTGTCCTTGTCCTCTTCAAATAATGAGCCACCCAATTCTAGAATACAATTTTGAGGGTCAGTTCCCTGGGGCCATTTGTGGTACCAATTACTGTAATGGGAAGCAGATGGCGGGTTTAGTGGAGACTATTTACAAATACAGGAGTAGAGTTTAAGAAAGTCACAAGTAACCAAGGCTAGTTAGCATATTAAACTCAACAGGACAAGGTAAGGAGTAGCTATTAGAAATCAGGAGGAGAGAGTTGAGTAGATGTCCCCTTATAAGGAGCAGTGACCTTTAGTTGGGGGTAATGGCCAGCCCAAGATGAACCTGATGGAAGGGAAACAGAGGAATAAATATCAGACCTCATGTCTCTCCAATCTCCTACTGGGTCTCTGTACTTGCCAGGGCTTTGAACTGGTTCTTCCCGGTTGAGTCACGGCAAAGGAAGTGAAACAGGACAGACCTGAATTTTTAAAATTTGAGTGAACCAGAACAATAGCCAGAATGGGAAAAATTACAGGTCAAAGCCCTGCTAGAAATCTCCCGCTTAGGAAACAAGGGCAGCTTACGCATTGCACAGCAACCAACTCTATTGCCCACAGGGTTTTGAACAGAGTCAGAAACAGCAGTGCCCCAAAGATGGCAGCCAACTGTGCCACTCTGAATGCGTGTCGCTCTCCAGTCTTGCCAATAATCCAATCTCACGCATCAGGTTCCTGAAAGGGCTCACTATACCTCTTCTGAGTCTCTCATTCCAGGGCTTTGACCTGTACTTTTTCCCGCTCCAGTTTTTGTTCTAGATCACCCAAATTGTAAAAATTCAAGTCTGTTCAGGTTCTGCTTTGTTGGCCATGACTGAACTGGTTCAAACCGGTTTGAAGCCTTTGTACTGGCCAAACCTAGCCAGGAGCCAGAGAGCAGGGAGCCTGTTGTTCTGTCCTTCCAGGCGAGCCTACCAGCACCAGGGGGTGAAGTGGGTCTAGAGCACCGGAAAACACTGCACACACAATGTAGAGATGCTCTGGCTCCGAACCCCACAATCGCTTCACTAATACCTCTTAAAAAGTTGGGTGGAAGGGAAAAAGTAAGATCAGAGATTTTACAGAATTTCCTTCTCTTTCCCAGTACTATCTTCATTACTAGCAATGTGTTTCCTACACAACCACAAGGCCCATGGTGCCTAAAAGTCGGGCGAGACCAGGCCAAAAGAATATCCTAGTCCCTAGACTCAACAATTCAACCTACTTTTTGTGCATTGCTATGATGCTGAACAGGTGTCAGCAGAGCTCCCAGACTAAGACAAACTAGGAACAGAGGCCTAGACATCTACTTCCAAAAATCAGCCAGTGAAAATCCTGTGATCACAACAAAATACTGTCTGATCCCCAAACTACAGGTGCGTTGCAGGCCAACTCAACGGCAGCTGACAATGACCTCTATTTCAGGAGTTCTGGCCAGAGGCGGAGCCTGACTGATACAAACTAACACAGATTTTCTTAGAGGTTAGCCTTGGCTAAAGGGAGTCTGGCAAGCTGCCATGTGCTGGAGATGCAAGTATAGACAACTGCTCTTTCTGCTGCTATCAGGAATGTAGTGAAATGGTTGTAAGAAACTCTGAATCCGATTCACTGAGTCAGACACTAATCCTGGCTTATGATGACAGTTATTTTGATAAGAGTCTATTGCTAAATCAATGACCCAAGAGGGAATTTTGCCACTGTCCATGGTTTGTTGCTGTTAGGTGTCTTCAAGTTGGTTCCAACTCATAGTGACCTATGTACTAAAGAATGAAACACTGCTCGATCCTGCACTATCTTCACAATCGTTGCTATGTTTCAGCCCATTGTTGTAGCCACTGTGTCAATCCATCTCTTTGAGGTCTTCCTCTTTTTCACTGACCCTCTACTTTACTAAGCATGACGTCCATCTCCAGGGGCTGGTCCCTCCTGATAACATGTCCCAAGTACATGAGACGAAGTCTCGCTATCCTCACTTCTAAGGAACATTCTGGCTGTACTTCTTCCAAGACACATTTGCTCATTCTTCTGGCAGTCCATGGTATATTCAATATTCTTCACCAACACCATAATTCAAAGGCATCAATTCTTCTTTGGTCTTCCTTATTCACTGTCCAGCTTTTGCATGCATACGAGGTGATTGAAAATACCATGGCTTGGGTCAGGTGCACCTTAGTCCTCAAAGTGACATCTTTGCTTTTTAACAC
>NW_004444071.1:3639578-3656320 GCF_000243295.1 Trichechus manatus latirostris | reverse complement strand
ATACGAGGTGATTGAAAATACCATGGCTTGGGTCAGGTGCACCTTAGTCCTCAAAGTGACATCTTTGCTTTTTAACACTTTAAAGAGGTCTTTTGCAACAGATTCGCCCAGTGCAATACATTGTTTGGTTTCTTGACTGCTGCTTCCATGGGTGTTGATTGTGGATCCAAGGAAAATCAAATCCTTGACAACTTCAATCTTTTCTCCATTTACTGTGATATTGCTTATTGGTCCAGTTGTATTTTTGTTTTCTTTATGTTCAGGTGTAATCCATACTGAGGACTGTAGTCTTTGATCTTCAACAATAAGTGCTTCAAGTCCTCTTCGCTTTCAGCAAGCAAGGTTGTATCATGTGCATACCACAAGTTGTTAATGAGTCTTCCTCCAATCCTGATGCTGCGTTTTTCATAAAGTCCAGCTTCTCAGATTAGTTGCTCAGCATATACAGATTGAATTAAATACAGTGAAAGGATACAACCCTGATGCACACATTTCCTGATTTTAAATCATACAGTATCCCCTTGTTCTGTTTGAACGACTGTCCAAAGTTTACACTAAGCATAACACTGGAAAGGCACGTTGTGAGGCTAAGTGCAGGCTCAGGCTTTGGAGTCAGTCATACTGAAGTTCAAATCCTCCCTCTGCCACTTACTGTGTTAATCTGACCAAGAGAACTATTCTGTAGAAACCTCCATTTCTTCACCTATAAAATGTAGGTAATAGTAGTATCTTCCTCATGGAATGACAATGAAAATTAAATGGAGAATAAAATCCACCACATAAAATCCATGCTGCTCCACCTTGGTCCTCACAAACGGGGCTGTTATTAATCCACAGCTACCACGTGCCAGGTTCTCTACTGGACAGTTTACAATAAGGGATGTTCTACCTAATCTTAGTATACTGTTACTGCCTAAGATAAGAACATTCAACCCTAAAAGACTCTAACCCAAATTCTTTCCAATAATTACAGGGAAAACTTGTAAGTTCTCTTGAGTTTCTTCCCCCAGCGGTTACTAGATTTGAAAAGGTTGCAAAGCATAGTCTTCAATGGATTTTTAGATTTCTTTTAAAGTTATCATGCCCATCTTCCTCTGGGAGGCAGTTTTCTAATGGAAGTGGCTTGCAGACAACCCTGCCTTGAATACCTCTGCATTGCAAGTAATAGCTTCCTCTCCACTTAAAAATTAAAGAACTCAAAAAAAAAAAAAAAATAACCCGCTGCCGTCGATTCCAATTCATACCAACCCTACAGGACAGAGTAGAGCTGTCCTATACGATTTTCAAAGCTGTAATCTTTACAGAAACACACAGCCGCATCTTTCTCCCATGGAGCAGCTGGTTGGTTTGAACCACTGACATTTTAGTTGGCAGCCGAGCACTTAAAACACTGCACCACCAGGACCCAAAGATGTTGAATTGAAAATGTTCTCATTTGTTTCTAAGGGCTTTCTCTGCCTACAGTTAATGGCTCTATACTGAAAGAAGCACTTCCACATGCTCAGGAAAAACAAAGTCGCAGGTCAAAAAAAGATTTATGAGTGTTTGGATACCAAATTACCTTTGTTTCTGAATCAAGAATTCTAAAGAAAACTATAGGGTTACTGAAATTATCTTTCACTGAGGTATAAATAAAGGGTTAGTCCTCAAATCTCAAAACCAGCAGATAACGTTTGATCCTAGGCTGAGGTGTGAAATACTCAAAATCTTCACAATTCTGCTATACACCATCTCACTACCTCTTCATCCTTCTGTTATCACTTAAGTGTGAATAAATCAACACGTTCTTTCTTCTTTTCACCTCCCAGCACAAAGAGTGAATGGAGGTAAGAGCTCAGGCCTCAAAAACAAACCAGAGAGGGTCACGCTAAGTATGACTGATGCTCAGCTGACCAAGCCCAGGATTTGCATGAGGCCACAATGAAAATTTCAGAAGCTTAGTTGTGGGGATCAGGAGTGGTGTGAGAAGCAAATGATCAGATTCATGTTGTTAAAATGGAGTTTTTTCTTTAAAAATTATTAGAAGTACTCATGGTTCAGGTGACACTTAGAAGGAGTCACCAGAAAAACGAAAGCGGGAAGTGGATTCAAATTGTAGCTGACGACAAACGTCAATTTATGTATTGAATGCAGCCAACCCCACACCCTCACTTACATGTTGCACACTGTATTCCATGGGTCAATCACACAAGAGACTCCACCCTTGATCAAACCCCTTCTATAGTCACCATCCCATTTCTCTTTATCCTTCACAACAAAGCTGCTCCATGGATTTGTCTACATACCCTGTCTCCACTCCTCACCTCAACACTAACCAGTCCTTCCCACCCTTGTCAACTTCACCAATACCAAAACTTCAGAAATGTTAATTAAGGTCATTGCAGTCAAGGAAAAATTGAAGAACTGCGCCAGACTGAGGAAGACTAGAAAGACATAATAATCAAATGAGACATCTGATAGTACATTGGGAGTTTATGCTGTAAGGACATTATTTGAACAACTGGCAAAATGTGAATGGTATCTCTGGGACAAAGGGTATTATGGGAGTTCTTGGCACCATTCTTGCTATAAGTACGGATTTTGAAAATAAAGAAAAGTAGGAGCTATTAGAAAATTCAGGCTTATTTAGCACCCAGCAAAACTGGAACTTCACACATCACTCTCCAAGATACACGAATTACTACATAAAAAACAATTTTAGTTAAAGTTCTGGACTTGGATAGTAGGAACAGCACTTTGTAAAGTTTAGTGCTATACACAGTCCTGTTTATTACCAATGGAGGCTACAGCATCCAACTGTTATTCAGGATGCTTTCTTTCTGGCATAGAGAAAGGAAGTGGCCTAAATAATTTCCTAACTAAAGTCGGTTATCCAGCAGGACAATAAGCTATTCAAAGTCTCTATCAAGAGGCTAACGGTGAAATATCTAGTCAGGAACAGCATGTTGCTGCGAAGCTAGGACTAAAATGGTTGTAAAAGCACGTCTGGGAAAAGTATCAACCCTGAAAGGGATATATGTGAAGGGAGTGGGGGGCAAAGGTCCTGTGTAGCGGGATCTTTCAATCAGATGGTATAGGAGGAGTCTTGGATGAACTGCTGCAGAGTAAATAATTCCTTATAGTTTTAAAGTTGCTTCAGACTTTTCAAATCTCTTTTCCATCCCATGACCTTTGAGCCACACTACAAAACTGTGAATAATTAAAAGTATGAATTCCAACTACTAATTTTTTCTTCTTCTGACTCAATTTTTTAGTCAGTATATATTATTAAAAGCACTTCTACAGTTGATTAAATGGAGCAAAATAAGAGCCATAATTAGTCTTCCATGAACCTTTCTATACTTGTGCAAATCTCCCTAAACAAAAGTTTAAACCATGAGACACCTCACTGGCAAAAGTGCTAAACAAGAAGGGCAAAAGAAAGACTCCATAAATGAAAATATAAGTTTGAAATACTCAGAGCCCATTACACAATAAGTATACAATGGAATCTCCAGACTGCAAGGCATTCATTCATAGGGTGAAGAAATGAGAGGCTGCGCACACCTTAGCATTTGCACTTTTCCACTTGCATCAGGTAGACAGGAAAAGAGGCCCACACCACCTGGTCCCAGAGGTCTTCAAAAGACAACATTCTAAGACTAATCCACATTCCAAAGCATTCACAGAAAGGCATTCTATTTGCTAATAAAACCCACTCAACAGTAACATCCATTTGTCTTCAAGTTTGTGAAACTGCGATGACACATAGAGCACATTTATTTTTATTTCAACATTTAAAATATTCACAGGTGGAGTATTATATTCATTGACATCTCCATGGAAAATGTAGCAAACAAAGCATACAGACAGGCATTCTACAATTACAGAATTACATACTCGTGACTATGTGAATGTTTGTCCCTAGAATTTATCTGGAAAAACACTACTTTAAAAAAAAAAAAAAAAATGGAGTGTTTCACTGGATTGATTTCCATAGAAAATGAACTTCAAAGAATTTGAGGAGAGATACCTAAATATTAGCACATTTTAATAATGTCCAACTTACATAGTACTCTTCTAACACCATACCTCTGTCAGAACACCTACATAAGATACAATTCTCTTTTCCCCTCAAAAGCAAAACCAGGATGTACTTTCTTTCAGTATTTTTCCTAAGTTTTTTTTTCTAAACACATTACGTCAAATAGGCTGATCATCATAGCATCTTGACTAGCTAATGAGGTAGGAGGTATTCTTCAGAAGAAGTTCTTAGGCATTTATGAAGCAAAAAAGAATAATCAAATTATAAAAAGCTGTTCTTTTTTAGCAATTTTTCTTTCAACAAAATGCCAAGAGCATTAGAAATTGGCCAAATGCTGCCCATACTTTAAAAGACAAAGAGGAAAAGCCCTGCTACTGAGCATATTAAAGGGCAAAATCAGAGTACTGGCACCAGTTCAATTTGTTTTGGTGTTACAAGATTAATACTTATACTTCAAAATGCCAAGCTTTCTTCTTGGGAGAAATTTTACCAAGAAGATAAACATTCAAACAGAAAACAAAAGTACTTCATCTTTTCTTTTCAGTACAATTTCTTTTTTAACCCAGTTCTCATCTTTTCCTATACCCATACACACACACAAAAGGTTTTGTATATATTGTATATCCAGTCATATATTTAAATGAATTTAGCAGTCAATTTATCAAATTCTGCCAAAGAAACACTCCTTACATAAAGGTTTTATTAACATAAAGCTAAATGGCTAGAAAATACTTTGATAATAGATTTCAGCACCATCTCTGTATGAGCAAGTTATTTTAAAATGCATACATCCCTAAATGCACATAAACCTAGGAAATTTACCCATTATTTCCTCTTCACCTGTACCAAAATCAAACTTGTGTTTTAACTACCCTTCCTGTATGCCAAAAATAAAAAATGCCTTACAAATCTACCCAATTAATAGGACACATACGTGTTCCCAAATAAGTGAAAGTAAGTTATCAACTAAGCATGATTTGTCTAAAATATACATTTTGAACACTTTGGTACTATTATTTGATGAAGGCTAATATATTAGGACAGAGGATTTATTTGCCCAATTATGCACCTATTAGGGTTGCTGCTAAATACTTAAAAAGTCATCTAGAAAATATAAAACATCGTATCTAAACAGAATAGCTGCTAGAAAGAAAATTGGTAACTATACGTGGCCTGACAGATGGTTTTGAAATCAAGTCCCTGACAATTCTACTACAAAGTGTTTTAGATGTAGGAATCAAACTTGGTAGCAGAATAGTGCAACTCTCTCATATGGCAGCCCTTACTGGCAGTAACCATTTGAGATTTGCTACCAAAAATAATTTGTCAACAAGAATTTTTTTACATATTTAAACTTTTACTATTCTATCTAGAACTGCTTCCTACCAATGTGATCAAAATTTCAAAATATTTATAAAAGTATCACTTTGTGTATATCATTTAAGTTTGAAGAGAATTCTTTCCTCTTCACTGCCACCTTCTCTAATTTTATAGTTCCCTTTACAAATATTCTTTTCCTAAGGCACCCATGCCCTATTTATTGCTGCAAAGCCCCTGAAATCTGTGCCACATCACTCTGTGCCTGTTTCATCATTATTGTTAAATGAAAATAACTTAAGTGTGTCTGCTAAAACTTCATAATATCAAGTCTAGAATACCATTGTCCAGTAGATTAACTGCAAGATAACCAAGTCTACTGAAGCAAAGGTCAAAAACTACAAGTATATGCTCTTCCCCCCAACCCACCAAAAAAAAAAAAAAGACCACATTACCTACTATGATAGTAAAGCTCAATGACATCTGACTATATATAATCCATACTTCATGTTATAAAACAAAATGTTAGGTGAGGAAGCTTTCACAATTTTTATTAAATCCTAGTCTAATTTAACAATATCTCATCTTACGGACACCATCCCATGATGAACGTGTTTAATAAGAAAAAGCAAATCAGACATTTAGTCATTATTTTCTGCAGACTGAACAATAAGATAACACCTACACAGAACACTATCAGTAATGACATACATTTGCTCAGTTTTCATACAAGCCATGTTGTTCATCAAACTACATTTCCTAATATTTAGTACATCAGCATTAGTGATTGCAGTTCCCATATTTTAATTACAAGTGCCTTACTGAGATAACTAACATTTTGACAGTTTCACTGACATTTGCAAACTAGCATAACATATTCAAGGAAGAGTAAAAACTATACATGGAAAGGTAAGTTAGTAAAGGAAAATGAAGTAAAAAAAGGGGGCGGGGATGAAATATTGGAGTGGAAAAGTCAAACAAGTCTAGGCATTTGGTTGGAAGAAAACAGATGATTCCCCAAATCAAGATTTTATAAGTTTAATACAATACAAATCCTTCTTCACTGAAAAGCTGAGTTGAAACTAACAGGTTTACAAACTGTGACCTAGGCCTTAAACAGTACCAACTCTTCTGATCAAAAAAGGCCACAACAGTTAAGATTGTATTACTTGATTTTATTTTACACTAGGTGGTGGGCACAAAGCAATCCTCCTTAATGAAGTTGACAATTAGCTTCACTCAGAACATTTTTAATAATGCACATTAAAAAAAAGTTTTCATCTTACAAATTGTTCTGCAATCCAAATATACAATAGCCTGAAAAACAACAGTTAGAAAATAAAAGCCAATGTAAAAAGACAGATTGAAAACAACTAGACCAGTACAGGTTTTATATGGCTCTGATTTTACAGTTTTCTTACTGCATCATCGATGTCAGAAATCTGTTCCTTCAGCTGGCTCCACTGCTCAGGATTTAAAGAAATACCTAAAACAAAGTTTTAAAATCAAAAGTTGAAAATCTACGTAAGCTTTCTTGAGGATTTTCATACTTCTAACTTAAACACTGTCTTATGAAAATTACCATGTAGAATGTTGTACAATACTGAGAGTTTAATCTCTTACATTAGTTAATTATAGATCACAGTTTCTTGAGAAGATCAAAATTAGTAGGTACCAATCTTACAGCGAGTTTTATTTCCAACACTGCATTTTGCCTTTACTTCTTATACCCAAGGAGAACAAATGGTATTTGAAAATTTAACTCACAAATGCCTACAACCTTGCCGGCTAAGTGGTCAGGCCCATATTTGGCACTTAAGACCCCATTTCTACATCCAGCTAGTTCCAACATCTGCCAAAAATTTCCAGATATTTCAGGTCATGACTTTATGGCAAGTTCTTCCAGAAGCTTTTGCTTCACTTTGGAAAGATCCCTGGGATGTGATCCAGACAGAACTTCTTAACGTACATACACCGGGTTAAGAGTGCTTTCTGATGTTATACTGTCAGAGTTCAAATTCCAGTCTATCACTAGCTATACAACCTTAAAAAAAATTACCTCACCTTTTAAATCTCAGTTTCCTCACTAGTAAAATGGTACTTATATCTCCAATGGTTGTTGTGAATAATTAAACTAGGTAATTTCAGTGAAGAATTTAGTATAGTACCTGACAAATAAGTAAACACTAAATGAAAGTCAGATAAATGAAATCTGTCTTGCATATTTAGGGTGTAAAATTTTATCTTTTCCATACTTTGTTCTTTAAATTTCCATCATTCTAATATTTGACCCCTACAAGTAGAGAAATAAATTAGACTTGGAAGACTTCATAAATTTCTCAGAAAACTGCTGGAAGGCCATGAAATTAAACACAGAACTTACTTAGACAACACCTGGAAGAACTTTAAAGCTAATCAAATTGTTTTAGCCCGTATTTGCAGAAACAAGAAAAGAAATCTGGCATCAGCTACTCTGGAATAACCGGAGTGACCAAATTAAGAAGAAAATCCAGACGCTGCCTGAGCAATAAAATGTTAAAGATCATGAACAAGAGGTACCTTTTAAACTGACAGACTAGCAGAGAAGAAAATAAGCAGACATTTTTCATTAACTCACGATCAACTAACCACCCAAATATACTTATTTATGCTGGTTCAAAAATGTTCTCTAGTTATTTGGTGAATGAATAAAGTATGCTTCTATGATACTGACAAACTCGGGACTCGATGAAGCACAGAGGGAAGGAGGACAGAGACCCACTTGAAGAATACTACCTAAAGAATAGCTTTTAGGAGATGATCAAAAGGAAGTTCTGTGAACCAGAAAATCTCATTCATGATTTTACAACTTCACAGGTAGCATCTAATCTACTTCAGAATTGCTATAAATTTAAATAAACAAAAAACCCACTCATTTACATTCAGGTAAATCAGCAGCCAATTAAAGTGGTATTAAGGATGTTACTTTTCCAGGTTTTACTCCAAAAGAAAAAACTCCAGCTGCTGTATTTAAGACATCTCATTAAAAACGCTCAGGTATCATGTTCAAAATGACTACAGAAGATAGAGAATCAACTGAATGAGGGTCTTCTTTGCCCTATACATGGCCAGTATTATTTCAAGTAAGGTAGGTTACTTAAAAATTTTTTAACTTAGTCCCAACATTATAACCAAATTCAGGAAATTAGATCTCACCTTTTCTTCCTGGTTTCATTTCACCTTCCTGATCCATCCAATATTCTCTAATATCAATTAGAACTTTGCCTTTAAAGTCCCGAACACTGACGTACCTCATTTTCCCAATCTGCAAAAGAAACAAGTAACTTTATAAAGAGGTGTTCGTTTCAACACTGGTGTCCATATTTATATCCACAACTAGCTACACATTCACTACACTTCTAATCAGAATGCTATTCTCAACATCAAAATGGCAACCAAAGGATGAAGTTTAATAATCACTGTTTAAAAAAAAAAAGATAAAGGATTCTTCCTAAAAAGGTGGATCTAAACAAAGCACATCTCACATTTCCCATTTTCATTTTTTACATTAACAAATCAGTTGCAAAGAAAATCTTGCAAAAGAAACTACATCCAATAGGAATCCATAGGTTCAGTTAGCTACACTGTTTTAGCAACCATTCTGAATGTAAAAATCCAAGGTTTTTACAAGTAATTACAGGTAGTTCTCTAGCAACTTTAATATCACAGATACGCTACATAGGTTATATTCCTATAGAAACAAGTTCTTAAGATTCAGAGCTGAAAGAACCAGACACAAGTATCTAGTAACACTTCCTCTCTAGTCACGATTCTGCCTAGATCAAAAGACTAGTGCAGCGACTCTCCTTGGATAGCTTTCCTCAAATATTACATTCAGGGAGCTGCTTATGTTTGATGTACATCTCCTTACCAGAATTTAACATTGTTTCCTCTAGCTCTAGTCTCAAGAAATACATATTTAGTTTAGGGGAAAAAAAAAGAATCTCGTCTTACCATACCAAATAATTTGAAATTTACATCTACTTGTTTTGGCAAAGTTTATCTAATAAACTTTGACATGAAAGACTCTAACATGAGATGATCTAGCAATGTCTAAAAAAAAGTCCACTCTGAAGAAACTGTCTTCAAAGCTTTCTTGGTAAATGAAAAACAGAAATTATATAGCTCCATTTTAAAAAAGCTTTATAAAACACCACACTGGGGACACTGTTTTTCCTTCCCAAAATCCCATCTTTCATCCATCTTTCCAATAAAATAAAATAAAATTATCAAAACTATTATTACTAATGGAGCCCTGATAGTGCAGTGGTTAAGAGCAACGGCTACTAACCAAAAGGTCAGCAGTTCAAATCCACCAGCCACTCCTTAGAAACCCTATGGAGCAGTTATACTCCATTCTACAGGGTTGCTATGAGTCAGAATCGACTCGACAACAACGGGTTTTATTATTACTAATAAAAATGAAGGCTTCATTTACTATATAACCAACGTACTCTAATGTGCTCTCAAGCCAATTAAAATTAAGTATGACCATTAAAACATTCCACGGCCAAAAATCATTTCAAGGAAAAAGCTGAAACGTCAACAAAATTAGATTCTACATTCTTAGAATGCATACTAAAATCTGTGAAAAGTCACTGAAAATAAGGCCAATGTTCGACCTAGAGCCAGACTTTCTAAGGGGCAAAGTGTCTAATAGCTTAGAAGGCTTGGAAACCTTTCCAAATGAAGGTTTAAGAACTGAACCCACATTTTAGTTGGGGAAAACAACCCTCTTAGATCTAGTTTTCCCAAAAATGCTCTCAGAGTAAAATCTCTACATACGGATCCTGGTTTCTGTATCCGTAAAATTAGGACATGAAATAGACAAGGTAAAATCCATTAAAAGGCCATAGAGGCTCTATTATCAAACAGGTAAAGCAGGAACATGGTGAAAAGAATTATCAGAAAAAAGCTCAAGACAGTTACTATACCCAGCAAATTCTTTTAAGTGTTTACCTTTATTATCAATATCAAGTTAAAACATTCCAGTGTGGACTCTCATTTTACACAGGAGCAAGGTTTATGAAAAAGAAGGGATCCTCTCTTACAGATTTTACATTTCATTCTGCCCCTTCAAATGGCTTCCCAATTCACTTATAATAAAACCCAAACTCCTTAACACAGCTTCCCAACAGGAAGGCCCTCCGCAAGATCTAGCCCTTCCCCCTCTTTACCAACTACATCTCCTACCTATAGTTTCACCAGCTTTCCAGGCTTATAATTCCTGTATATCCAAGCTCTTTCTCACTTCAAGGTATTTACACAACTATCTTTATTTGAAAGTGTTTCCCCCTCCCATACACTGCGCATAGCTGGCTCCTCCTCGTTCTTTGTCTTAAGCTTTAAATGCCACTTCCTTAGGAGATTCCAAGTGCACTCAATCTTAAAAGCAAGCCTCCTTATTTTCTCCCATAATAAATCCACCATTTTTCTTCTCACCACTTACCATAATTTTAATTATACACCTGTCTACCTGTATAATTTCATATAAAAAATAAGGTTTTAATGAATTTATTATTTTTATAGTTTATTCACAAACTCTATGAAGCCACTGACCATATCTACTGGGTTCATCACTGCATATCCAGAACCTAGCAAAGCCTGAATGAAACAGTAAAATTTATCATCCACTCAAAGAAACGAAGGCCCTTTCACAATTTCTTCTTCCATTTCACTCATGTTATCTATCAAATCTATTCTGCTCCTAGTTCCTCTACACTAGACAGAAGTCAGAGGACTAAAAGACCAATAGCTACTTTGTTTGCACTTTGTCTATTTTCTTTATCCAGAAGTGCTAGGCAAAAGTGAGTGAAAATACCTGACTTCTATTTTTCCATTCTCACCTTAATCCTGGCACTCTGCCTTTCAAGGCCAGGAATAAGTAAAAAAAATGTAAATACAGAATAATTGTAGCCTCACTTTCTGGTCAAATAAATATTCCCAATCTCATTCTTTTCAACCCTTTGGTTTCAAGCAATATTTATGCTTCGTTCTTGAAACAGGTATCCTTTCCTGCTCCCATTACTGTACTCTTCTAACTTTCCTTCCTCTTCTCTAACCTACCCTTTTCCCTTCCATCCTCTAGTTGAATATTATCCAAGACACGTCAACTCCTCTTCTCCCTCTGGTTTACTCCTACCCCAATGGAGGACTCAGTCAACCAAGCTAATGATCCCACAAGAACACTTCCCAACCTAGTCCTCCACGTGTTATAGGCTAGACCCTACTTATTTTACCATGTTTACAATCAGGTCCAAAAGCCACATTAACAACCTTTGCCATTACAACAAATTTATTTTCCTTATTTCTGTTAAAACCAGTCTCAACTGATTGCTTAATTTAGCTGATCTACTCCTCATCAGCACCTCATAAATTTCTTCTTGTGGGAAAAAAAAAATCTAAGCCTCATCACCTGTCACACACAGAGTTAAGGCCTATAGTTGCCTCAGGGATCTCACCTGCATACCATTTCCACCCAATACCTCTTCCCCAACAAATCCTTCTTAAACAATGATGCCAATATTCAACATTCCTAAAACAGGAGAGGAAACCCAAGAAAAGAAGTTATACGAGTCCCCTCCAGGTGATTTTATCAAATCCCTCTAATGAACTTTCCTCACCTTAGCCATTCAGCCTTATTCCCCATTATATAAAAACACAGAGCCTATTTGAGTAAACCCATTCTCCTTATCTATTCTTTTCAGGCCAAAACAAGGGAGGTCATATTGATGTTTTCCTGCCAATAAAAACCTATCCGCACTTCACAGTCCAATACTAGACCTACTTCCTCCAAGTTGCCTTCGAAGTCTGTAGTTCTCAATCTTTTTTTTTTTTTTTACATTTTTATAACATTTAAATCTGCATTGTTTTAAATATAGCAAAACTACAGACTTCTGGACTTAAAAAAATAATCCAGCATCATTTAAAATTACTTTTTTTCTAATAACCTGTTTTACGTTTCAATGAAATATTGCATCCTTCGTCAAGAGGATTATAACATATATAAAAAATTATTTTACAATCTCAGATTAAGACACTTTTAACATTCCCATTTCTAATCTTCAGATCAAGCCACATTCCTCTGGATCTAAGGGAAATAATGAACTTCACCTGAAACATGTTATCATCTCTGCTGCTGCTGCTCTGCTTGGAGGACGATAGGGCTCTTGAAGTCTCACCAGTCTTTTGTTTCTTTACAGGTTTTTCTGGAGCAACTTGCTTTTTCCTCTTCAACTTCAAAGAAAAAAAACAAGAATATGGTTAAAATTTGCACAACAAGAGTAAAACATCTCCAGGTTCAAAAGATTCCATTACTTTTTAAGAATTAAAGGACCAAAAGATTATATTCATTTATTCATTATAGAAAAAAATCCTAAATATATAAATAGGTAAATTTCACTTGACAATCTAACATACATCTAATACAGTGTTTTCAAACTATTCTCAGGAGCCTAGAAATACGTCACGTGTTAGGGTGGTAACAACAAGATAAATAATCGTTTTTATTGGTGGGGGGAAAACTGGCATCTCACATTAAGATTTCTTTGGGAGGGGAAAAAAGACAGGGGGGCCTGCTACTTCTGGGAATCACAGATCTACTGCGGCTAGTACTTTTTTTTTTTTTTTTTTTCACAAAGAAGATATACTAATTAGAAAGGAAACAACCAACCTATTCCATTCCTAGGATTTATGATTTATGCCTTGTCTTATTCCAAAACAGATTTAGATTAGGCAAAACTGAAAAGCCATTTTGTACTGGGCACTGGAAATTCGAGCACTTCCTCATCACAAAAAATTACTGAAGGAGGGCAATGTATGACTAGCATTCAAAATCAAAACGTTCTAAAAGCAGTATTATAAAAACTTTTTAAATAACCTCATTCTCAAAATGAGCTAACAGCCCATAAAAACAACTAGAGTTCCCAACCCAAACAGTAGAGGGCAGTCATGTTCCTTTTCAGTTAAAGTATAATTATATTTTACTAAATTAGGAATCCTGGATAGCACAAACAGTTAAACACTTGACTACTAGCCAACAGGTTGACAGTTTGAGCCCACGCAGAGGCTCCTGGGCAAAAAAGCCTGGCAATCTGCTTCTGAAAGGTTACAGCCTTGAAAACCCTATGGAGTACAGTTCTACCAAACTGACTCCATAGCAACTGTTTTGGAAACCCTGGTGGCGTAGTGGTTAAGAGCTATGGCTGCTAACCAAAAAGATCAGCAGTTCAAATCCACCAGGCGCTCGTTGGAAACTCTACGGGGCAGTTCTACTCTGTCCTATACGGTCGCTATGAGTCAGAACCGACTTGACGGCAACGGATTTTTAAATCAGATGAAGATAGGTAAAATATATATTTTTTACCTATCTTTAAGTCACAGTCAACTTGATGGCAGCGGGTTCGGTTGCATCAATTTAATCAAATATGATGGTTGTTGTTAGGTGCCCTCGAGTCGGTTCTGACTCACAGCGACCCTATGTAGGAGAACGAAACACTGCCTGGTCCTGAGCCATCCTCACAATCGTTACGCTTGAACCCACTGCTGCAGCCGCTGTGTCAATCCATCCCATTGAAGGTTTTCCTCTTTTTTGCTGACCCTCTATATGATCAGCTTTACCTAATATGCATATTTTTATATTATTAGGTATATACCTAATAATATAAAACACGTAAATTTATTTAACTTAAATGCTTACAAAATTAAAAGTACTATTTGAGAGCAAATAACAAAAATTAGCTTGGCTCAATAACCAGAAAGCTGTTCTTTAAATCAGGGACTGGGTATTTCCTGTGGACCATGCCTAGCATGTAAAATCTCAATAAAAATTTATTAAATGAACATATTCAAATGCTATACCGGGCACAATTTAAAAAATTAACAGAAGATTTCCTCCTGAAATATAGCTATTTATGCTCTCTGAAGCCTTTCCAAGTGATATTATATTCTGTGTTTCTCTATACAGGTCCAACTTCGCTAAGATACTCCCAAATAAGCTCTCTCCTGTTTTAGCTAATACTGTTAACTGAGCTCAGAGACAACCATGTAAGCTTTATCTAGGAGATAAACGACAGTTCTGTGTAGAAGGAAGGCTTGACTGCAGTGAGATGCTCACAAAAGTCTTTGGCTCAAGCAGAATGCACCAACCATTAACAGCAGAGTTGTCATCCAATGCAGAAAAAGTCAATTCTGTAAAAAATGTGGCTAGTCATTTCATGTTCGCTTTGCTGGGTGTTGATTTAACTAAAATTTAGTAACCCTTGTTGGGAGGATAAACATCAATGGCTGAAGAGATGGCTGTCAAAATAAACATCTATATACAAGGAATCCAGGTAATTTGGCCTACAAATTAAGACAGGTGCAAATAAAGGCTTTGGTCTAATTCTATTCCCCTAGGATCTAGGGCAACTTCTTGAGACTCAACAGAGGACTTGTTAAAATGACTGCTTCAGTCTGATTCAGGGCCCAGGAATGTGGATGTTCTACAAGCATTCTAGACACTTCTAGTCAAGGGGTCCAGAGGACATCCATACTTTCAGATACACCCATCTAGGTTCTCATTTTAAGACTGACATGACTTTTACTACCCTTGCAGAACCCGATGTAAGCAATATTTATTGCTGAATTAAGCGTCATAAACATAACCCGGTGTAGTAACAGTCACCTTTTTGTCGACTTCACTATCAGAATCACTGCCAGATGAGCTTGAAGAAACAAGTTCCTTTGATTTAGGCATTCTGAAAGAAAAATACATTATGTAAATAATTTACAAGTCGTTTGACTGCCTTCACCTTACTCAATCCCAAACTGAAAACCAAGGACAAGTAACTCCATGGTTCACTCTAGCTTCTTATGGCACTGGAGTTGTTACCCTGAGCACAAATGCTAGTGCTTTTAATCTATGCTCTTCTAAATTGAAAATAACATGCCAAGTAAAATGTTCTGAACCCAGCAAGGAGAAAGAACTAAATGTCATACACATCCCACACTTCTACACCTCTATCTTTCTCAAAGCCATTGGGTCTTTTTATGCTTTATTTTAGGGGGGATGAGGTTTATGTAAATTATACATAATTCACAGTAATTCATTACATTTTATACTGATTTTCTACTCTGGAACATAATTAAAATTTGAAGAATCTGTTTATAGAAAGGGAAAACCTTTCTTCAAATTCCTACCATGCCTCTGGCTCCCCAGACAGAGGTACATAGCTCAGCGCCTTGCTTGCAAGTGCTAAGTGCCCTGTGCCTGTTTTCAGAGATGAAACCATCACTAAAGTCTAAATTCCAAAATGTCAAGAAATCCCATGGCATGCAGTACCTCTTTTCAAGGCCCTTGTAACACCAGGTAGCGAAACACTAATTATCAAAGTACCTTTTGCTTTCCCCATCTCCAGCTCAGAAAAGACTAGGTCCCATTCATTTTTGTATGTCCTAAAGGGCCTAATACACACAACACACACTCTGTAAATGTTTGCTGAATAAAGGAAATGAGACTTCAATTTCTTCTCAGAAAGATTATAATCTAGCTCTCTAGACCAAACTTGCATTAGCACTGGGATTGAGTGTGTTCCACAATAGCAGGTCAAGGTAAAAGAAGTAGGCCATCCCAATACTGGCAAATTAGAAAAGCTCAAACCATGTCCAACCCAACTATGGCGATTTTAACTGGTAATTTCTTGAAGATGAAGAGAGTAAATTCAGAGGGGAGCAGCAACGTACACAATCACATTTTATACACTGTTCCTGTTACTGCTGTATCTTACAATCTAATCTCCAAAAATCAACTTGGATCATGCTAACTGCTAATATAACTGCCAAAAAAAAAGAAAAAATGTTTCAAGGTCATTAAATTGAACATAACCTATTTTTCACTTTGAAACGGTCAAGCACAACTATACCGTCTGTTATTAAACGCTGCCTGGGGGCCTAAAACCATTTCAAAGAACCACCTCCTATTTAACCGAACTAAGAAGTCTATTCAAATTGAAAACAGGATAATGGTATCTAAGGCCTTACTCTTTGAACTTCTGACAAAATATATTTCTACTTACACTTAAACAGTCTTTACTGGTCTAACAAAGGGGGGGGGGGACTCGTAATTCAGGCAAATGATACTAAAAAGCAGCATTGTAGGCTGTATTCAAAACGTAACTTAAAAAAAAACGAATCTTTGGTCTTTGATGATGACGTGCGGCGGGGATTAGAAAAGAAGAGGTGAAAATAAGGTGGGACTGAAGGGCACACGAATAACATACAACACGAGGAACAAGCACCAAGAAGGGGGATGGGGTCGCCCGGTGCCAGGAAGCGGCTAGAATCCCGGGGCTGGCTATGGCTCAGGCGAGGGGAGACAGGTTGG
>NW_004444071.1:3637696-3639478 GCF_000243295.1 Trichechus manatus latirostris | reverse complement strand
GGCGGGCGTGGGAGACGGCGAAATGCGGAGGAGACCTTGTGGGAAGAGGAAGGACTTGCTCCAAGCGCCATTTTCTTCTGCTCGATGCGTTCCTTCCTCCCCAAAGAACAGGCATTCCCCCCTCTCCCACTGCCCCCAGCCTCTTCCGACGGGGGTCCGCACTACCCTTCTCACAGAGCGCACCCGCCTTAGAGACAGGGGTGGGGGCCCGAACGAGGCCACGGGGAGCTACGGGCCCCGCACGCGCCCCGGCTGCCGCATTGTCCCGGGGGCGCCCCAGACCCCAGCCGCGCCCCGCCGCCCCACACCGCCGCGACCGCCTCCTCCGACTCGTTCCCAGGGGCGGGCGTCAGCCGCGGAGGGGCCCGCAGCGCGTCAGGCACGGGGTCTGCAACAGAGGAAAGGGTGTGGGGAGGCCGGTGCGGGGAAGGGGAGGCCGGGCAGATCCGCCATTTCCCCAGACGCCGGCGAGGGCCGCGAGCTGCTCACGGGCAGGCGGGGAAGGTGGGGTCGGCCGGGTGCGGGGCTCGGGGAATGTGTTGTGGGGGAGGGACCCGCGCACTCACGCTCCGCTCTTGCAGCCGAACAGCCCCCTGCTCGCTCGCTCGCGACTGACAGAGAACCGGAAGTGACGACAAGCCAGAGACGCAGGCCCCGCCCCGCTGGGACCGCGGACACGTGACGGGGCGTGGCCTCTCCTTCGAAACTGACACCGAGACCCTTTCCAGGGCCTTAAAGGGACCGCCCGTGGTCCTGAATAGATGCCACGAAAGTGAGATGCCACAAAGTTTGCGTCTGCTTGTGAGTGAATGAGGGAGCAAGTGAAACATAAATGACAAGTATTGAGCTTTTCACTTGTTCAATAAAAGTTTGTTCCATTGAGTTGAATAGCCAGACTGAAAGAAATGAACCTTTCTGGCCCATTTTCCCAGAATTGATTCCCCAGAGTCATTTCTACCTGGTAAAATCCGAAGGAAGGAAGTCAAAGTCACTGCATTTAATTCCGGAAAATGCAAGAAATCTCTGTAGAAGTCCTTGGCCATAAACACCTTTATCTCCAGGCTGAAGTACTGGAGGTGTAAGGTAGGTCATGGAATGCTAGAGAAATCCATACTACAAAATGGAGTATAACTAATAGATTATTTGATGAATGCCTACTATAGCCAAAAATAAAAATAAAGTTATTTTTCTTCAACAAGCATTTATCAAGCACCCACTATGTACCAGGCATTGCATGAGGCACCTTAACATATCTTACTTATCTTAACAAACAAACACCCTCCAAAGGAGGAATGATTATTCTCTCCATTTTATAAACGAAGAAACCAACAGTCAACAAGGTTAGATGAGCTGCCCAAGGTTTTACAGAGAGCAAGTCATGATTCAAACCCTGCACTGTCTGATTCACATGCTACATACTGAAGGGAATGCAAAAGCTCTAATCCACTCTTGCTTTATGTAGCTTCAGTCTAAATGACCACTTTTGAAAATAAAAACACTGTGTAATTACTTTTACATAAAGTTCCAAAAGCAAGAAAAGATAATCTATGGGGATAGAGGTCAGATTACCCTGGGGGGTTATCACCTAGGAGGGGGCATGAGGGAACCTGCTGGGGTGATGAAAATATCTTCACGTGGTTACACAGGTGTACACTTAAATGAAATTTCACTTAAGATTTGTGAGCTTTTACAGTAGTCAAAACAGCCTGGTACTGGTACAACGACAGATACATTGACCAATGGAACAGAATTGAGAACCCAGATGTAAATCCATCCACCTAC
>NW_004444071.1:3585095-3635711 GCF_000243295.1 Trichechus manatus latirostris | reverse complement strand
AAAAAAAAAAAAAAAAAAAAAGATTTGTGAGCTTTGCAGTATAGAAGATATACTTCAATAAGAAGTTGAAAAATAAAGTAAAATATTAAAATTAAATTATAAAAAGATGTAACACACTCAGTCACTACTGTCCTGGCTTGGTAGCCTAGAGTTTGCACACCCAGAGCCAGTTAGGGAAGCTCCCCCACAACACTAAGGCTACTTGACCAAAGTTTTGTTAAACATTCACAGTGCCCTGGGGCATGTTGGAAGACAGCTGCTCAGGATGTCTGGTTGGACTGGGCCCACACACTAGCGTAAATAGGGGATTACAAGGTTTCCTGGACCCTGGGAGCCACAGATGTGGCCTTCTCTTGAAAGCTGGGTAAGGGCTAGATAAGGACAGGGTTCAGAGCAGTGGTTGGGACCATTTGACTCACAGCCTTCCCTCCCTCCCCTCCAAGAAAGAAAGAGCTGCAACTCCCTTTACAATAGTGAAGGGAACTGCCCAAAATCCTTTCCCAGTTCATTCATTCAATAAAACTGTATTGAGCACCTACTATACACCAGCCCTGCTTTAAGTACTAGGAATTCAGGCATGAACAAGACAGAGGGTCAGTGTATACACATGAAGTAGACAATCAATGAGTAAAGAATTAAATAAAAAACATTTCCTGCAAGCTGATTCTGACTCATGGTGACCCCCATGTGTCTCAGAGCAGAGCTGTGCTCCACAGGATTTTCAATGCCTAATTTTTCAGAAGTAGATCACAAGGCCTTTCTTCTGAGGCACTTTGGAGTAGATTGGAACCTCCAACCTTTGAGTTAGCAGCCAAGCACTTAACCATTTGTACCACCCAGGGACTCCAAAAAAATAGAGACAGTAATTTCAGATAAGTGCTGTTTAAAAAAAAAAAAGAGAGAAACAGGATCATGCCATAGAAAGAATAGGGGTGAGGTTTATTTAGACAGGGAAGAGATAGAATGAGATACACTTAGACCTGAATGAAAAAGGACAGCCAGGCCAAGATTTGGGTGCTGGGGTTCCAACAGAGTAAACAACACAAAGACCTTTAAGGTCCAGATGAGTCTGAAGAACAGAAAGTTCTCTTGATCCACAACCTCATCAGAGACCAGAGCCTGCACACAGTGGGGCCCACAGTAGCTCCCCATGGCTGGGTGCCTGGGATGCCCAAGCCCTAGGAAGCCCTGGCTCTGCAGAGCTTCAGGACCCCAATTCCAGCCTGCTCTCCCAAGATCCAAGACAGCACCTCTGCCTCTTCCTCCTACTACTATACTAACCCATCACTACTACTAACCAGCACCAAGGAAACCCAAATCTTCCCTCCAACTGTCTCTGTTCCCAGCAAAATGGAGCTTCATTGCCAGGGGATTTATTTTGTGAGGTATCATTATACATGAAATAGTTCAAGGCTCTGTATAATTGTCAAATGAGAGCTACAACCACAAATACTATAAAAGTCCACTAAGAAGTAGACCTTTGTGAATTGGAATTCACTGGGAATGCTTCGAAGAGGAAGAAAGTTCTAGCTTGACCTAGAGAGATGAGAGAGAGCACTTGAAACGGGGAAAAAGGAAGACTCTCCACAAGGCATAACCACAGAATGAATAAGGCACATTGAGAGGCTGTGAGTAGTCAATCCCAGCAGAATGGAGAGTTGACGTAGAGGAATAGCAGGATCTTCATCTGGAAAGATAGGGTGAAGCCAGATGGTAAATGACCCTAAATGAACTCCAAGGAATTTAGATTTTATCCCATGAGAAAAAGACAGAGTGAGCTGTTGAATATATTTGAGCAAGGGAAGTGATACATTTTAGGAAGAAGAGTCTGGAAGTGATATGAAGATTGGATTGAAGAAACAAGAGCTGGAAGCTGGCAACACTGTATAGGAGGTTGCTATAATTGCCAAGGTAAGAAGTGATAAGAAATTCCTAGAACGCCACAGTGACTGCTTTTGAACCTGGCCCTGGCCCCAGCTGAGTTTTCTAAGGCCCATGTCTCAATCCAATAGAGGGAGGGCCAAGAGAAGCAGGGAAAGGAAGAGCTGTTCTTTTAAACTCAGCTCTACTGAGTCCCAGGAAAATCTTCTTTGAGACCCCTTTGCCTGTGATGAATGCAGAGGAGACAGAACAAAACTCCCCTCTTTGCCACTGGCATATCTGCAGAATTGTGAGGGCTCAAGGCAGCCGCCAAGAGTAAACTCCTAGCCTCAATGAACAGCAAGAGAGGATGTGGTGCCCAGCAAGCAGAGGAGGCCACAGACCCCAACAGAATAGCACTTGGTAGGAACAGTGCCCAGTGTGGCCACCAGGCCCTCAGTCAATTGCATTCCCTGCAGCGGGATTTCGGAGGGGTGCGTTCTCATGGTTGCCATATCAGGGAAGTTACGCGGTGCAGAATCCCAAAACATGAAGAGGAACAGCAGATGGAGGAATGGTAAGGGACTTGGCAAAGTAGAAGAAGGTTGAATAAGTGCCTTAAGAGGAGGATGCCAACAAGAACCTGCAGAACCCTGTACAGGCTCAAAATGGTACGCAGGTGGTGTCACAGAGGGTGGGGTGGGGTGAAAAAAATAGGGGAGTGGTTGAATCTACACAGAGAGTAGTTAGACCCATGGATAAGGGAGGCCCCATAGCATAAGAGAGGTATATATTCTCTGGGAAATTGTAGGAGAGAGGGGAGAATGTGAAGGGGCTCAGGAGCCAAGTAGAATACAGGGGATTGAGTGAAAGTCTGAATCCTAAATGTGAAAGCATCCCTTCTCATACCCTGGCCCCTTCTATTTGCCATTTTAATATTAAATGCAGACAAAAATGCAAATTAACTTTTTTAAAATTTTTTTGGTTAAGACTATTAATTATAATGAAATTTAAAAACCCACCAGTTGCCATCGAATTGATTCCATCTCATGGCAACCCCATGTGTGTCAGAGTACAACTGTGCTCCATAGGGTTTTCAATGGCTGATTTTTCAGAAGTAGATCACCAGGCCTTTCTTCCAAGGCACCTCAGGGTGGACTCAAACCTCTAACCTTTCAGTTAGCAGCTGAGGGTGTTAAGCATTTGCACCATCAATAAAATTAAAGTAGCCATGAAAATAAACATTGGCATGGCTTACTATCTTGAATCCCTACAACTCTATCCCTGTCTCACACACGCAGCTGCCTAAAGAAATCATGCTTAACATGCCAGGTAAACCAAGTACATTTAAATTTATATAGCATCCTCTGCATCTCCATTCCTTCCCCCCTAGATAAAAGTTTTCACTCAGAATCTGTGTCATTGAGGGAACTGGGCAGTATGTCCCCTATAGGTTTGGGTTTCGGTTCTCAGCTCCTCAGGAGGTAGAGAGCTATTAAGGTGTGAATTTTTAGAAGCAGGGAGAAGTGAGGCTTTGCATGCAAATTTAGTTGGTTTGATTTTCTTGGGTATGATACTTTGTGGAACTCTTAGTAAAGCTTTGATCACAGGTCTTGTCCATTAAATTAAAAAGTAAACATATAGTTCAAAGATAATTTCTTACACTTGGGTGAAAGAGGAAGGAAATTTTTTATTAAAACAAAACAAGAATGCAGTTACTTCCAAATAATGGGAGGGAGGCGTAATTCACGGCATTTGTGTGAAGTGGGGAGGGGCAATAGCTCTTTTTATAGGAAAATTCTTAGAGGGTATTGTGGGTGTGAAAGGACCTCCACCCTCTACTCCAGGCCTTGCTCTGGAAAAACTGGATAATATCAAAAAAAAAAAAAAAAAAACCAGTTGTCATCAATTGATTCTGATCACGATGACCCCTGTGTGTGTGTTAGAGAAGAACTGTGCTCCATAAGGTTTACACTGGCTGATTTTTCGTAAGTAGATCACCAGGTCTTTCTACTGAGGCACCTGGGTGGACTCAAACCTCCAACCTTTCAGTTAACAACTAAGCGTGTTAACCATTTGTATCACTCCAGATAATACAAAGAAGAAGCTAAATAAATAAACTGAAATTGAAGAATCTGTAGGTAGCCCAGAAAGTAGGGGAGTTTTGAGCACAGAGATGAGAAGAGAAAGAATCAGGGAAACAGTTCAGTAACTATGGAAGACCAAAGCTGAGGGAGATAGCCAGTGTCATGAGTGAAAATCTCATACTCTGTTAGGAGTGAAAGAAAAAGGAGTTTTATGGAGGAACAGAACAGCTATATCAGGGCAACACTAGATAAAAATAAAAAGTGCTCCATGTCATTGGAAAAAAGGAGTAAGCCTTTTATATGCAAAGTGGGGAAGGAGTACTTGCCTATAGTCACAAAGTGGGTGTGTGATCACAGTCACAAGGCCGTCACATGATCACAGTCTTTCTTAACATCAGTAATCCTATTTTAAACAATTCTTTCTGGGTCATGCTGTGCAAGCATTCTTAATAAACGTCTTCTGACAAGCATTTCCTGAACTTCCACAGACCACATTCTTGCCTTATCTTCATTTAAAGTTTTACAAGGTTGTAACATTTATTTTAAGACAGAAGCAGAAGCTGGGGACAAAATGGAGTTTGATTCAAACCCGAGTTAGCCATTTTGTCATGCCAAATGCCTCCGTTTTAGGATGCTCTCACACACCAGTGAGAAATTCCTGGAGACATGGACTGGCTGGGGGACTTTTTAACTGGTTCCCTGTGATGCACTGTGCTGTTAACACCCTCTATCAATCATTTCTCTCAAATCTTCAGACCTTCAGAAAAAGATTGTGTGATGGTTAGTGTTGTGTGTCAACTTGGCTAGGCTATGTTGTTGTTGTCATCGATTCCAACTTATAGTGACCCTTTAGGACAGAGTAGAACTGCCCTGTATGATTTCCTAGGCTGAAATCTTTACAGGAGCAGATTACCAGGTCTTTTCTCCCTCAAAGCAGCTGATGGGTTTGAACCACCAACCTTTCGGTTAACAGCCAAGCGCTTAACCATTGCACTACCACAGCTCCTTGGGTAGGCTATTGCTTTTGTTAGGTGCCATTCTTCTGGCAGTCCATGGTATATTCAATATTCTTCGCCAACACCATAATTTAGAGGCATCAATTCTTCTGTCTTCCTTTTTCATTGCCTAGCTTTCACATGCAGTGTCTGGCTAGGCTATAGTACCCAGTTATTTAGTTAAAAACTAATCTAGGTGTTCCCGTGAAGGTATTTTGTTGATGTCTTTAACATCTACAATAAATTGACTCTAAATAAAGTAGATTACCCTCAATAATTTGGGTAGGCCTCATCCAATCAGTTGAAGGCCTTAAAACTGGTATTTCCCAGAGAAGTGGAAATCCTGCCTGAGTTTCCAGCCTGCTGGCATGCCTATTAATTTAAGAATTGCCAGCCCCACAATTGATGAACCAATTTTTTAGAATAGGAGATGATATAGAGATAGAGATAGGGATAGGGCTACAGATATATCTCCTAATGGTTTTATTTTTCTGTCGAACTCTGACTGATACAGACTGTTGTTCATGTAGCAGGGTATTATTTTGAATTGTTAACCAGTGTGATTTTTGTTCCTAAATTTTCTGCTTTCTGAACCTTACCCCTTTTCCCCATTTCTCATTTCCTCAGCTACAGCATTCCACTAGAAGGAAAAGGATGTTACAGCAGAGCAAAGGGATCAGATTCTTTGCTTTTGACCTTTAAAATCTTAGGATTCCAGGCATAAACTATAGATTTAAAATAATATGTGATTAGTCAAAACTAGTTCCTCCTACCCTCTATACACTGTTGTTGTTGGGTGCCATCGAGTCAATTCCAACTCATAGTGACTCCATGTGAAGAGTAGAACTGCCCATAGAGTTTTCTAGGCTGTAATCTTTACAGAAGCAGATTGCCAGTTCTTTCTCCTGAAGAGCTTCTGGGTGGGTTCAAACCACCAACCTTTCAGTTAGCAGCTGTGCACTTAACCGTCTGTTGCACTACCAGGCCTCCTCCCCTGTATACTACCTCATCAAAAAGAAAAACCCACCAGATAAATATTCTCAGGACTGGGGAGGGGAAGAGTCAGAAGAAAAAAGGAGATATCTTGAGCGTCCTTGAGATGTAACTCTGCCCCCTGTCCCCAGACCAGCCCTGGGGAAGGGAGACACAAATCTGCAGACAGTTTGGGGAACTGAGAGCAAAGCCAACCAGTGCCTTCCTCTCTAGGTGAGCAGGCTCCTGGAGCTCCTCCACGCCACAGGGTGTGGGTGGAGTTGAGATGTCCATGGGGTGTGTCAAGTCTGGCGGGCCCAAGGTAGCCTCACCAAGTCCCAGGAGTCCTCGGATTGGTACAGGATGCAGGCGAAGGTTTTCCTGGCTGGCCAAGAGTGGCATAGATGTGGCCCTGACAGCCAGCAGATCTTGCAGTGAGAGCAGGCAGATTTCATCAACCATGACCTACATAGAGTAGGCAGGATAAAGGATGCCTCAACAAGTACCAGCATGAAGAAATAAGCAGGACAAGAACCAGACAGGATGTCATGTGAACTCTTAGTAAAGATCAACATGGACAGATGGTGAAAACAACTCAGGCCCTACCACCACCCTTGATGCTCTGACACCATGTAAACCCAGTCCACCCCTGCCCAGAATTTAGAATGGGAGAAAGGGGTGGGGGGAGAAATCATGAGTTTAACCTGAAATTGGCTAAGATTAAGTTTCTGCCACCAGGTAGAATGGGGATCATTAAATGGAATCATCGGAAAATCAAGGAAGTCACATTTCTCCCCAGCCTGAGTTTGTGACATACTTGCACGTATAAAGCTGCCATACAGAAGAGAAGAAAACAAGAAATAAAGTAAGAAAAGCCAGTGACATGGGAATTCAGCAGCCTCTGGCTTAGTATCCAGGCTACAACAGGGAAGCAGATGGAATGACTAGAAGACCATAACTGCCTCCAGAAATTTTTAGAAGATCTGAGGGAGAATCCTAGAGGTCCCATAGCACAAGAAATGGTAGCACCAACAATTCCATTTGGGATATTAAAGGATATGGTAGTCCAGAATGTCTAGAAGTCTCGGGGACACCTAGGATGGAGCCATCTGGATCATACATGTCAAACGGGAAATAAGTGAAAGCAGCCCTGGGCACCCCTCCACTACAGTAATTCTGAAGAGTTGGGAAGGAGAAGGGTACAAGGTGACAGGGGGTGGCATATCATCTCTCTTCACAGGGTCTGAGTTATAGCCCTCAGATGCACTGAAATGAGAAAAAGTAGAGGGACAAAAAAGCTTGCTTTGCAGGCTTTGAAGAAGATGGGAACAGTAATCTCCTCTTCTCCTTTTCTAACCCTGCTAACACTACAGAGAGTTAGACCTAGAGATAAAGAAGGATGGAACCAGCAATTATGTTCACCTGGTGGCATCTATGTTCCTTGCTTCTGTGCCTAATCTGCTCTTTTTTTATCTCAGAGGTGATTGGCTTACACATATATTCATACATATACTAAAGCGCACATAGGGGACACAGTCACAAATACCTCCCAGACATAGCCAAACACTTCACAGGATTGGTTTATAGGATTTGAAGGCTTAGGACCATAGTCTTATGGGCATCTTTGTTAATTTGCATAACATAGTCTATAAAGTTTATGTTCTACATCCTAGTTTGGTAAGTATCATCTGGGGTCTTAAAAGCTTGCGAGTAGCCATCTAACTATTGGTCTCTATTCATCTGGAGCAAAAGAAAAAGAAGGAAACCAAAGACTCAAAGATGAAACCAGTCTATGGGACCAATGTCCTATATGAACCATGGCCTCACCTATCCAGAAACCAGAAAGAACTAGATGGTGCCTGGCTACCATTACCAACCATTCTGACTGGGGCCACAATAGATGGTCCCAGATAGGATGCGAGAAAATTGTAAAACAAAACTCAAAATCTTTTAAAAAGGCCAAACTTACTGGACCAGCAGGGACCTGGGAAACTCCCCAAAGTATTACCTTAAGATAACCTTTAAACTTTGAACTGAAACTACTCCCAGAGGTCACCTTTCAACTAAATAACAGATTGGCTCATAAAATAAACAATATCATTCATGAGTACTGTACTTCTTTTATATTTAAAAAAAGAAAAAAAAAATCTATTTGAGATCAAACAGTCAACATTTGCCCTAAAGCAAAGATGAGAAGTTGGGGGTGGGGAGGGGAGGGGAGCAAGAATAAGGGAAACAGAACAACCAGAATAGAAATGAGAATGCTGACACAATGTGGAAAATGTAACCGATGTCACTGAACAATATGTTTAGAAATTGTTGACCTAATTTGCTATGTAAACTTTCACCGAAAACTCAATAAAATATATTTTTTTTAAAACGTGATTCACTTAACACACACTCTACACTGATATGACCTCATGAACCTAACAAGAAAACTTCATTCCTAAATGGGATTACATCCACATGTATAGTGGTTAGGACTCCTAGACATTTGGGGCAGCACAATTCAATCCATAACACCTGGCTTCAATGGAACACAACACAGGATCAGAGAGCCAACAGCAATCAAAAAGAAAGACAGAAAACAGAAAATTCCTCTGTCTGCAGCTGTAGGTAATGCTGGTCATCTGGAGACCCAAGGTGACAATTTAACATGGGTGGGAGGGAGAGAAGGAAGGGCTGTATTTGCTCCCCAATGGGCATAGCTATGACCCATGAACTAAAATTTTCTTCCACCAAAGAAGCTGCTAGGGCCCTTGTATTATCTCTACTCTCAGACATTAACTTTCAAAGTATGACATAAAAGAATTTACTAATTTGTACTTCAGAAAGTTGAGTACTCCTTCTGACTCAAGTAATTATAAATAAACATGAATTCTATGTAAGGTCATATGCAATGACACCATTTAAACACAAACTGCTGAGCATTTTCCGCTAGGGTGACTTTCCTGAACTTGGTAGTAGAGCTAGTCTTAGATTCAACTTTCATTTGAAATGCTGTCACCTTTTACAGAAGAATGCATTTTATAATGACAAAAAAAAATACTATTTTTAGTAGGTGAACAACATAACTCCTTTTATTATCTATACTTGACTTATCTAATATACTGTCAAATAGTGTAATTAGTTTCTAGTAAATATGTCATAACTTACAAACAAATGAGTGCTTTCTCCTTCAAAAGTCATCTTCTCGGAAGCTATATAATCATCACAATGACTGTCATTGGTCAAAGTTAAATTTTAGAACTGCACTTTGAGAATGGCTGTGAGAAGTGAGGCATGGTCTTTTATATGTTGTTAGTGACAGGAAAAGGAGCCTTGGTGGCACGGTGGTTAAGCACTTGGCTGCTAACCAAAAGGTCACTGGTTCAAACTCACCAGCTGCTCCTCTGGAGAAAGATGTGGCTATCTGCTTCCTTAAAGATTACAGCCTTAGAAACCCTACGGGGCAGTTCTACTGTGTCCTATAGGGTCACTATGAGTCTGAGTCGACTCGACAGCAACAGGAGTGACAGGAAATCGTCAGCTTTTGAGGTCAGTTTCTATTTCTAAAGAGCAAAACAAATTTCCAAGATCCATGATCAGTAATATGAATAATTAAAACATCTATAAAATGATAACTTTATATGGATTATTAATCGGCCCTGTGACATTTAAAAAAAAATGTTGAGTGCAAATGTGGGATCATTGTTCGAACAAGTACATAACCTCTAAAGGAGGTTACTAGAGAGGACAGTTCATTTAGCTGTCATATTGCTTAGGTAAACTTTTAGGGGGTGTTAGTACTCGTGCATCCTGTGCTGCTATGCTTTTGATAACGGAGGCAATGTGAAAAATCCCATCCAGGCCATCCACTCTTTAGCTGGGGCAAAATGTTAGCGTTTGCCTGGATGGTTGACCATCAGTCCCCTAGCAAGGCTGCCCACAAGCGTAGCATGAGTTATATCAGCCACAGATTAGGCACAGTGATTGAATAGACATTCATATACTATCATGGTCTTCTGCTGGAATGAGAACTCAATCCACTAAAAGCCCTGCAAAGCCACTTAGCCAGAGACCACAGGACTGAGTGATACCTGGGTTGAGAATCACAAATGATCCAATCTGATAACGTCTGAATACTGACGTTGAGAGTGGCTATTTAGGATACTGGAATTCAGGATGGCTACTGGAGCCCTGGTGGCTCAGTGGTTAAGTGTTTGGCTGCTAACCAAGAGGTCAGCAGTTCAAATCTACCAGACACTCCCTGGAAACCCTATAGGGCAGTTCTACTTTGTCCTATAGAGTTGCTATGAGTCAACTTGACGGCAACGGGTTTGGTCTGGTTTTGGTATATAGGATGTTCTACTCTGGATCATCAGAGAAACCAGCAGTTCAGAGTCAAGATTACAATATCACTTTATCACATTCTGAACAGTGGTCTTTTCTCACCGCTGCATCTTCAGTAGATAAACACCTTTGTTGTTTGAAAGCTGTCATCTTATTACTTTGGTTTCAAAAGATTTAAATAATTAACAAACCAAGACAGGTGCACAGATCCGGGTGTCTTTGTTTTTTAAAGGCCTGCTTGTCAGTAACATCTTATATGGACACATCCATGTTCCTTAATGACTTCTGCTAAACTGTCAAGGCTTAGACTGCAAGAATCAAATAGTTTTGTTCTTTCATGGTAGTGCCTATGCCATATCTTTATATCCCCAAATATGCCAATGCTGAATTTGGAAACTCTAAATGAGTCAGCCTAGGACATAGCACCGAACAAGAACATGGACCTACAGAAGGACATAATAAGTTTAAGGAATCCGCACCATCATCTTTCCTATTGCTTTTTGATGAAAACCACGAATGCATAATTTTCCTTCACCCTATTTAAAAGGCTACTTTGGTAAATAATTTCTCCTCACCAAATTTTTATTTTTTTTAATTTTTTTTAGTTTACTCTCTAAAAGAACTTCAACTGTTACAACTGTTAAGCAAATTCTTCAACAATTCTCTTATTATGCTCTGCCAGTTTACTTTTTTACTTTCCCTTGTTTTTGTCACTTGCTCAAAATTTAAAAACTTCTAGAGACACCTTAGTACATTAGATTCTTCTACAATATATTCTCAGATTATTAATTTATTTGATCTGAAGATCTAGATTTTTTTAATGAGATATTTCTTCTGTGAATTTTAGTAGTTCTCTAGAAAAGTATTCTAATACCTGCCATGTTATATACTCTATAGCAATTCATATTTCTTTTGCTCTTTTAGGCATTTTTTGTTAATTCTTTAGTATTCTGACCTGAGGTTTATCTATGAGGCTGAATTAGGAGCGGTAATTCAATAGTGTGAATGTCTCTTTGTCAATTTTACATAGAAAATGGAGATTACTTCTTCATGATGTAATAACAAAGAACTGCTGCTAAGTCCGAGCAGAACCCTAGATGTGCAGGAAGGAACATATTCCACTGTGGTTTGAGGGAGAAAGCAGGTAGAACTAGAGATTGTGTTACCAACAGTAATTCTCCAAGAAGAGAGTGGTAGATCTGGCTTTGCGAAGAGACTCTTAGAGAATATATAGCCAGGCCTTCTTCCACAGGCATTAACCCCTCTGAGCTAGAGACTCAATCAACTAACAAACTAACTTAATACCTACTATGTGCGAGTCATTGAGCCTGATTCTTGGAACAGAGACATCTGAGTAGGGAGTTGGCATCATCTACAGAGCACCTAGTATGTGCCAGGCATGTTACACACATTATCTCTTTGAGTGTTCACATCATCCCTGGGAGGGAGGTATTTTATGCCCATTTTACAAGGGAAGAAATTGTAGCTAGGCCAAGGAGTTACCTAAGGTCACAAAGCTAGTGAGTAATGGTGCTAGAGTTTAATCTCAGTTGTCTGCTTCCCAAATATCAAACACAACCCATGTTGTTGTTGTCACTGTGTGCCGCTGAGTCAATTCTGACTCAAAGAGACCCTCAGCCCATGTTAGAGCTAGGAGGGTTTTTGTTCCCCTGATTCCCAAACCTATTTCAGGCTGCCCAAGACTTCATGAGCCAAGTAAAAATGTTAAGCTGGCTGAATTCAAGCTAAGAGTTACAGGTGTCCAAACTCGACGATATCCAGTTTCTCAGAGAACTGATACGTGGGCAGCCTCACAGAGTGATGGAAAAGCTGAGTCCAAAGACTTTAACAGGACGAGGGCAAGTCACTTTACCTCTCCGGGTCTCAATTTCCTGTGCCATCAGAGGTTGAACTAAATATTCCATATGGTCCCAGACAACTGCGTAACTAATTGGCTGGACCCACCACAGACTGTTTTTATTTTTACTTTTGTTTCTTTGCTTGGTGGGTAAGCTTTATCTTTATTGTTTACTTTTTAAACAAAAAAATGCCATTGGATTGATCATCTACACATTAAAATTTCTTTCTTTTTTTTTCTGTTCAGTTTTCAAGCATCATAGTTAAAGTAAGGAGACACTTTCAATGCAGTGCACAGTATGTCTCTGCTCCTTCTGAGCTGACAGCAGGTCACACTTTTAATGAAGGACACAGGCCCCAGTAGTGCCCTTGTAGTCACAGCAGGTACGGAAGAGAGCTGGGCTGTTTCCAATTAAGAGCAATGAACCCCCCCCAAATAAGTACAGAACAGTGATGAACCATTTGAAACCATCAACAGCACAAGCTAACATAAATACTAATACTAAAGTGGCTTGTTTTGCAGAATGACCTTTCTTTAAGAATGCAAAAGAAGCAAAAATGCATCTGCTTCTACAGCTGTGACTCTGAGCTAAATCAAGCTAACACCCTTAGTAACACATCCTGTCTCATCTGACAGGTGTGGAGAGAAGGCATTCTTGGCTAAAAAGGAGAACTTGGGTGTTTTCACTTTGACTAGCCTTCTTTGTGTGTGTCCCAAACAGCACTATTTCTAAAATGTCCTGAAATCAGAAGATTAAAACAGTTAAGGAGCTTTCCAGGCACTCCCCTAAACACGGATTTCAGCTTCTTCTCTTCCAGCTACATAATGTGTAAGTTTCATGAGCTGTGGTGACTGCCAGTGGGGAGAGTAAAAAGGGCAATGGATGTGAGAAGAATCTGGAAAACAGGAGCTCTTCCTTCCAAACTCCCTCGTGAATTCTCTTCTCTCCCAGAGGGGGAAATTCCCACATTGTCTCTACATCACATAGCTTCCTTATGTCATTTTAAATTCACAGCCAGGAGTATTATCAGCATTATTGTTATTATTCTTGTCTTTTTATTATTCTGATGTGGGAGAATCTGCTAAGCTTAAACGTGGGATGTCTATGCCCTTCTGTTAGTTTGTCCTACTTTGGTGGCTTGGGTGTTGCTATGATGCTGGAAACTATGCCAATGGTATTTCAAATACCATCAGGGTCACCCATGGTGAACAGATTTCAGCAGAGCTTAGAGACTAAGACAAACTAAGAAGAAGGCCTGGCGAGGTCCTTCCGAAAATTAGCCAATGAAAAGTTTATGGATCACAACAGAACATTGTCTGACTTGCTTGCTTTGGACGTGTTATCAGGAGGGATCAATCACTGTAGGAGGATATCATGTATGAGATAGTAGAGGGACAGTGAAGGTAAAGGAGATCCTCAGTGAGATGAACTGGCACAATAAATTGGCACAATAGGCATAATAATGGACTCGAACATGCTAGCTGTTGTGAGGATGACACAGGACTTAACAATTCATTCTATTGCACATAAGTTCACCATGAGTTAGAGTCAACTCCATGGCAGCTATCTATCTATCCACACACATATATGGATAGATAGATATACTCACACATGCATACACACACACAAACTAAATTAGGTTGTCAGTTGTTATTCAATAAACAAGGCATATTTCTTTAACTCTACAGGAGATGGCTATTAATTTAATAAATACTGAGCAAGTACTAGGAGCCCTGGTGGTGCAGTGGTTAAAGCACTTGGCTGCTAACCAAAAGGTCAGTGGTTTGAACCCACCAGCTGCCCTATGAGCAAGGTACCGTGGCAGCCACTCTAAGACAAAGATAATTTATTAAAAAAATAATTAAAGTGACTCCTGACGGGCATGGAGTTTCTTTTTGGGGTGATAAAAATGTTCTGGAATTAGATGGTGGTAATGGCTGCACAACTTTGTGGATATACTAAAAACCACTGAATTGTACATTTTAAAAGTGTGAATTTTATAGTATGTGAATTATATCCCTATTTTAAACGAAGACAATCCAAGTGGCTAGTATGCGCCCAAGATAATGTGCTAGACATTGGGTAGCAAATAGCTACCCTCCTGATCCAGTTACTATGTGTCAGACCGTGTGCCAAGTCCTTTGTATACATCCTCTTATTTAATCTTTACAACCTCCTTAGAGTCAGGGAACATTGGTATCCCCATCTTACAGCTGAGGAAACGGTTACAGAGTCCCTTGCTCAAAATTATAGAGCTAAAATAAGGTTGAATTATATGAAGCTGCCGTTTTGTTGGCAATTTTTGTGTTCAAATGTCAGTGATTTCTTATAGTTCAACCTCAATAGTGCAGCACATATACTAAACATAGTACTAAAGGAGCCCTGGTGGTACAGTAGCTAAGGGCTAAGCTGTTAACCGATAGGTTGGCGGTTCGAACCCATCAGCAGCTACGTGGGAGAAAGATGTGGCAGTCTGCTCCAGCAAAGATTGCTGTTGTTGTTGTTAGGTGCTGCTAAGTCGGTTCAAACTCATAGAGACCCTAGGTACAGCAGAAGAAAACACTGCCCAGTCCTGTGCCATGTCCACAATAGTTGTTATGCTTGAGCCGATTGTTGCAGCCACTGTGTCAATGCATCTCGTTGAGGGTCTTCCTCTTTTTCATTGATCCTCTACTTTACCAAGCATGATATCCTTCTCAGGGACTGATCCCTCCTGACTACACATCCAAAGTATGTAAGACAAGTCTCACCATTCTTGCTTCTAAGGAGCATTCTGGTTGTACTTCTTCCAAGACAGATTTGTTTGTTCTTCTGGCAGTCTGTGGTATATTCAATATTCTTTGCCAACACCACAATTCAAAGGTGTCAGTTCTTCTTCCATCTTCCTTATTCATTGTCCAGGTTTTGCTTGAGTATGATGCAGTTGAAAATACCATGACTTGGGTTAGTCACACCTTAGTCTTCAGCACTTTATGCGCTTTTCAACAATTTATTAAGAGGTCTTTTGCACAGATTTGCCCAATACAATACGTCTTTTGATTTCTTAACTGCTGCTTCCATGGGTGTTTATTGTGGATCCAAGTAAAATGAAAATCCTCAACAACTTCAGTCTTTTCTCCATTTATCATGATGTTGCTTATTGGTCCAGTTATGAGGATTTTTGTTTTCTTTATGTTGAGGTGTAATCCATATTGAAGGCTGTAGTCTTTGATCTTCATCAGTAAGTGCTTCAAGTCCTCTTCACTTGCAGCAAGCAAGGTTGTGTCATCTGCATAACACAGGTTGTTAATGAGTCTTCCTCCAATCCTGATGCCCCGTTCTTCTTCATATAGTCCAGCTTCATTATTTGCTCAGCATACAGATTGAATAGGTATGGTGAAAGGATACAACCCTGACACACCCCTTTCCTGACTTTAAACCACACAGTATCCCCTTGTTCTGTTTGAACAACTGTCTCTTGATCTATGTACAGGTTCCTCATGAGCACAATTAAGTGTACTGGAATTCCCATTCTTTGCCACGTTATCAACAATTTGTTATGATCTTTATCTCGAATACCTTTGTATAGTCAATAAAACACAGGTAAACATCCTTCTGGTATTCTCTGCTTTCAGCCAAGATCCATTTGACATCAGCAATGATATCCCTGGTTCCACATCCTCTTCTGAATCTGGCCTGAATTTCTGGCAGTTCTCTGTCAATATACTGCTGCAGCCGCTTTTGAATGATCTTCAGCAAAATTTTACTTGCGTGTGATATCAATGATATTGTTAGCTAATTTCCACATTCGGTTAGATCACCTTTCTTTGGAATAGGCATAAATATGTATCTCTTCCAGTCAGTTGGCCAGGTAGCTGTCTTCCAAATTTCTCGGCATAGACGAGTGAGCACGTCCAGCACTGCATCTATTTGTTGAAACATCTTAATTGGTATTCTGTCAATTCCTGGAGCCTTGTTTTTCACCAGTGCCTTCAGTGCAGCTTGGACTTCTTCCTTCAGTACCATCGGTTCTTGATCATATGCTACTTCATGAAATGGCTGAAGGTGGACCAATTCTTTTTGGTATAATGACTGTGTATTCCTTCAATCTTCTTTTGATGCTTCCTGTGTTGTTTAATATTTTCCCCAAAGAATCCTTCACTATCGCAACTCGAGGCTTGAATTTTTACTTTAGTTCTTTCAGCTTGAGAAATGCCGAGTGTGTTCCTCCTTTTTGGTTTTCTATCTCCACGTCATTATAACTCTTTGTCTTCTCGAGCCACCCTTCAAAATCTGTTCAGTTCTTTTACTTCATCATTTGTTCCTTTTGCTTTAGCTACTTGACGGTCAAGAGCAGTAAAGATTACTGTCTTGAAAATCCTATGGGGCAGTTCTACTCTGTTCTGTAGAAGAGACTCCACAGCAATAGGTCAACCTAATAAGTAGCTGTGTCACTCCAAATTCAGAGTTGCATAGATCAGAAAACCACTCTAGCCAGATTAGGCAGCAAAGGAGAGCCATCAGATGGTAAGAGCCTAGGTCCCTGAATGACCATGTCAACCTGAAAGGAATTTACCTGAGCAAGAAATCAGCTTCTATTGTGAGATGCCACAGAGAATTTGCTTTTATCTGTTATAGCACCTAGCATCACTTGTTGTTGGTTGTTTTTAGGTGCCTTTGAGTCAGTTCCGACTCATAGCCATCCTATGTACAACAGAACAAAACACCGCCCGGTCCTGCACCATCATCACAATCATTCCTATTCTTGAGCCCATTGTTGCAGCCACTGTGTCAATCCATCTCATTGAGGGGCTTCCTCTTTTTCGCTGACCCTCTACTTTACCAAGCATGATGTCCTTCTCCAGGGGCTGGTTCCTCCTGATAATATGTCCAAAGTATGTGAGATGTAGTCTTGCCATCCTTGCTTCTAAGGAGCATTCTGGTTGTACTTCTTCCAAGACAGACTTGTTTGTTCTTTTAGCAGTCCATGGTATATTCAATATTCTTCACCAACACCACAATTCAAAGGCGTCAAATTTTCTTCCATCTTCCTTATTCATTGTCCAGCCCTTGCATGTATATGAGGCAATCGAAAACACCATGGCTTGGGTCAGGTGCACCTTAGTCTTCAAGGTGACATCTTTGTCTTACAATACTTTAAAGAGGTCGTTAGCGTCACTTACCCTAACTAATATAACAGGTCTATTGGACTCCAGAGCTTGTGCTCTTACCTGTTAGTAATGTGCCTCCTTTAAAGAGTTTAGAATCCTGAAGGTGATAGGCATGTTGTACAATTTACTAGCATTACGAATAAAAGACAAAAAGTGGTAAGTTCCACAGGGGTGGAACAAACAATGAATCATGGGGCTAATGTAACAGAGAACACAAATAACATCGCCTTATATGCGTGCGAAAGCTGGACAATGAGTAAGGAAGATCGAAGAAGAATTGACACCTTTGAATTACGATGTTGTTGAAGAATATTGAATATACCATGGACTGCCAAAAGAACGAATAAATCTGTCTTCGAAGAAGTACAACCAGAATGCTCCTTAGAAGCGAGGATGGAGGGACTTTGTCTCACTTACTCTGGACATATTATCAGGAGGGACCAGTCCCTGGAGAAGGACATCATGCTTGGTAAAGTAGAGGGTCAGCGAAAAAGAGGAAGACACTCAATGAGATGGATTGACACAGTGCCTGCAACAATGGGCGCAAACACAGTAACAATTGTGAGGATGGCACAGGACCAGGCAGTGTTTCCTTCTGTTGTACATAGGGTCGCTATGAGTTGGAACCTGACTGGATTGCACCTAACAACAACAAACTAAATAAGGGGTTTATTCTTCTACAAAGCAAAAAGCCTGGAGATATGCTGTTCAGGGCTGATACATTGTGTCCACTATCCTATTAGGGATCCAAGATATGTCTACCTTTCCACTCCACTATCCTTGATGTTTTTGTTAGTTGTCATCAAGTCAGTTCCAACTCACAGAGACCCCCATGTTTGCAGAATAGAACTGCTCCATAGGGTTTTGTGATCTTTTGGAAGCACATCATCAGAACTTGCTTCTGAGATGCCTCTGGGTGGGTTTAAACCACCAACCTTTTGGTTAGTAGTCCTGCACTTAACCATTTTCTCCACCCAGGGACTCCTCCACCATCCTTAGCATGTGGCATTCTGAGAAGAAAGGATAAGTCAAAGGACAAAGGTGCATGCCAATCAAGTCAACACCCTCTTTTAAAGAACTTTCTCTGAAGTCCCTCCCAGAAATTACCACCTGGCAAGAGCAGTGTCAATGGCCGCCCCTAACTGCAAGGGAGGCTGTGAAATGTAATATTTTTTTAAACTGATCACATTTACCACCTTGTACAAAATTAGAGTTCTGTTAGTAAGGGGAAGGGGAGAATGGACATTAGGAAAACAACTAACACATGTGTCTGTCACATATAGGAAGAAGTTCCAAAGCCTGGGTAGATGAAATGTTAGAGAATGTCTACTACAAGGGTCAGTTAGGATTTGAACCAAGATCTGATTGCTCCAGAGCCAGTGGTCTTAACCCTGGGCTATGCTGACTCCAAGAACTCCTGGTGGCACAGTGGTTAAAGTGCTTGGCTACTAACTGAAAGGTCAGTGGTTCAAACCCACCAGCTGCTCTGTGGGAGAAAGATGTGGCAGTCTGTTTCAGTAAAGATTTCAGCCTTGGAAACCCTACAGGGCAGTTCTACTCTGTCCTATATGATCACGATGAGTGGAAATCAACTCAACAGCAAGGGCTTTGGTTTTAGTTTTATGCTGACTCCTTCATGAGGCATCAGTCTAGAAAAGCACATTGCTACTTAACATAAGGATAATATATTAGTTTCCTATTGCTGTTGTAACAAATTACCACAAACTTGGTGGCTAAGTCTGAAGTCAGTTTCACTGGGCTAAAGTCAAGGTGTTAGCAGAGCTAGTTCCTTCCAGAGGCTCTGGGGAAAAGCCATTTCCTGCCTTTTCTAGCTACTGGAGCCTAATGTTTCCCAAGGATCAGAGAAGGGGGGACAATCTGAAGGACTGCTGATTTGCTCTTTGTTATGAGGGCCTGTCCTGTTCATCGTAGGATGTTTAGTAGCATTCCTGGCCTCTACCTACCAGAAGCCAGTAGCACCCACACACACACAAGTTGTGACAACCATAAAATGGCTCCCAACATTGCCAAATGTCTCCCAGGGAGCAAAACAGTCCCCACCTGAGAACTGTAACTTTTGGGAGTTGTCATTGCTTCAGCTGACTCAGTCAAGGTAACTCTTCCACCTCATGAATTCTGAATGAGAAGAAAGGTGATAGTATTCTTCAGGATATCATGGAACAGGAACTCATCATTCTAGTTGCCCTAGAATCAACTCCACAGCAACAGGTTTGGTTTTTTGGTATGTGTACATACATATATATAGGAGTCTCTGGGTGGCACAAACCGTTAAGTGCTTGACTACTAGCCAACTTGACAACAACTAACAACAGTACATGTGTGTGTGTTGTTGTTAGCTGTCACTGAGTCAGGTTCTGACTCATGGCGACCCCATGTGTGCAGAATAGAACTTCTCCATAGGGTTTTCTTTATGGTAGCACTTCTCCAGGCACTTCTTCCATGGAGCTGCTGGGTGGGTTTAAACCTCCAACCTGTAGGTTAGCAGCCAATTGCAAACCACTTGTGCCACCCAGGCTCTGAAATATATATATATATATACGTATATATATATATATATATATATATATAATTTCATTTCATACAAAAACCTTGCTAGGAGGTAGTTTTCTCTCTGTACCTAAGATAATAGTAAAACAGATGTGCTTGGACACACATCATCTCACTGAATGCTCACAACAAGGCTGGAAAGTGATTAGTGTCATTTCTTGTGCATCTGGCATCCATGGTGATCACAGGGATAATGGATCTGTAACTACCTCTGTCACCAGAGAGGAAACGCAGGGAGGCTGGAGAGAAGGCGCCTGTTGGGACAGTTCCTCTTTGAAGCACCATGTCCTGTCTCTCGGTGTTCTAGGTAATAGGGCTGCTCAGAACGAGGCCCAGGCCTGCCATTCCCCCTTGTCTCACCCTACCTCCGCTGGCTCTGCCTGCTGCTGCTGCTTCGCAGCACTCTCCTCCCAATGACATCAATATTTCATTGCTTCAAGCCGTGCTTCTGAGCATCCTTAAAGCATTCCCCCTGCTGTCTCCTGTGCAGCTGGCTCGGGTGATTAGCTCTGGAACAGAACAGAGATGAAGCATTAATTCCCAAAACATGTCATCATTTCCTTGACTGTCTCCCCCAAGAACAAGCCTAGGGGTATGGAGGAGGCTGCTATTTTGCAGATTCCCCACAAGAGCGAGAAAAGCAAACAGCAGGCAGAAGGATAAATTGACAGAAAGGCACAATGGGGAGAGAGAACACCATAAAAGGAAGGCTATTTAATGGCCTGCTGCTGTGAACATTCCTGTTACTGTTTAAATCAGGCTGACAACGAGCATTTTATGTCCTTTCATGCCTCCTCTTGGTTTTCCCTTGCAGCCTTGTCCCTGGTGAGACTGTGCCTAAGGGCCAAGCCACCCTCCACCAGCTGTAAATATCCATCATAACACCAAATGATAGGGCACACAACGACCACACATCTTTGGACTTTATAGTAGTTCTAGAACCTACCTGGAGTTCCTGGATAGTGCAAATGGTTAATGCGCTCAACTGCTAACTACAAGGTTGGAGGTTCGAGTCCACCCAGAAGTGCCTCAAAAGAAAGGCCTGGCAATCTACATCTGAAAACTCAGCCATTGAAAACCCTGTGGAGCACAGTTCTACTCTGACACACACGCGGTCACCATGAGTCAGAGGTATCTTGAAAGCAACTGGTTTGTTTTTCTAGAACCTACCTATTGGAATAGGATTGGGTCTGAATTAGAGCTGAGATACAAGCAACTGCCTCTAGGGAATTTCTCCGCGATGGTTTTGGCTTGGGGAACCCATAGGTAAATAGATAAATGAGAGGTCTGCTTCCACCTTCCTTCTCTACTCTCATCTTATTCAAGCTTGCTCTAAAACTACAACTCCTGCTGGAACACGCAGTTTCCTCTCCAAATGATCATAATGCCTGCACAACGCCTTCTTACCTAGGGGCTTGCTGGACTTTGCCTCTAGTTCAAAGTGTGTCTAGGCCAAAATTACTGCAGTAACAATGGGGGAAGCCTGGAGCTATTCTGGGACGGAGGGGCCCAGGTTGGGTCCAATTGCCAAAGTAAGTAAGTACAATGTAATAGGAAGACTGGGAGCAGGACCGCCTAGTCCCACATTTGTTGCAAACTAATGTGGATTATTCACTTCACATCTCAAGACCTCAGTTTCATTATTTATAAAATGAGAGGGTTGGGCCCAGTGATCTGCATGGTCTGATCCACCTCTAAGATTTTTTATTCCATTAGCCCATTGGCATGCAGGCTTTGACGACAGGATGCCCCACTCAATCCATAGCCAAACTGCTCATATTTTAGAGTCAGTGCATTTGAAATAACTAATATTTATTCTTCTATTCATTCATTTATTAATTTAATAAATTCATGCCTACTCTATCCCTAGTACTAGGAGAGACACAAAAGAATTAAATGTAATATCTCTCCCTCAAAGGACTTAAAATCCAATTGGGAAATCAATCAGCTAGGATGGATTGGGCTGCAAGTAACAGCATTCCTGACCGACAGTGGCTTAAGCATGGTAGATCTTTTATCTCTAAAGTCTGGAGGTTTGCAGTTCAGGGCCTAGGAATATAATCAAGGACACACCTCCTTCTAACAGCCTTTTGTCTTCTTGTCCTTGGACTTGTCACCACATGGCCCCAAGATAACCGTTACAATGCTAAGCTTTACATCTTCACACTAATGCTCCAAAAAAGGAAAGTGGAAGGCAGAAGGAAAATAAAAGTTTTTTGCCTGATAGGCTCCAATTTTTTCTTCAGAAAATAATCTTTCCCAGGTAACCCCACAGCAGACTTCCCTTTTTGTCTTATCAGCTGGAATTGGATCATATGCCCCACCCTAGATAAATTCAAAGCAAACAGAAGTGGAATTCTGATCATGATGCATCTCTGGGTGTCCCTGCAATAGCTGAACAAGGAAGGAACAAGGAAATGGCTCACAGGGAGATAACATATATCTCAGTATAAGTGTTAAACAACAATACAATCACAGAATAAACAAGAATCAGGCTTGCAAATACACCAGCGTTCTGGTCCTGGTCTCCCATCTCCCCCTGTATCTATCTACATGAGTTTGGTTAAGACACAAGCAAGAGGCCTCGGGGTCTTTTTATTCTCACCTGTGAAAACAGAAATGGAGAAGATGGTGTTACAGATTGAATTGTGTCCCTCAAAAATGTGTGTCAACTTGTCCCCCCAAAATGATTCCCAGTATTGTGTGATTGTCCACCATTTTATCATCTGACGTGATTTTCCTATGTGTTGTAAATCCTACTTCTAAGATGTTAATGAGGCAGGATTCAATCTACAAGATTAGGTTGTGTCTTAAATCAATCTCTTTTGAGATATAAAAGAGAGAAGAGAGCAGAAAGACATGGGGGACCTCATTACCACCAAGAAACAAGAGCCAGGAGAATAGCACATCCTTTGGACGTGGGATCCCTGCGCTAAGAAGCTCCTCAACTGTAGAAGACTGATTTACAAGTACCTTCCCCTAGAACCAACAGAGAAAGAAAACCTTCCTCTACAGTGCTGCCGAGGTCTTCTGCCCAACCTGGGCAGCCCCTATGAGGTTCTTGTCTTCTACTGACCAAGAATGACCAGGAGAGGCTCAAGTTTTCTGCACGAAGCTTTATTGAGCAAAAGTAGCTCACGAGTGGAGACAAAGAGGGACCAAGCAATGCTAGCCTTTGTCTCCCCGAACAAAGGATTGGCTAGGGCTTATAAGAGTTTTCAGGTGGGAAAAGGCATCATCTTTCTTCATGAAAGAGGTGGGGTTATGAAGACTAGGTGCGCGCACAGAAGGCAGCCCGAGATGGAACCCGTTGCAAAGGCTGTTAGGTTCAGCTCTAACAGGTTTATTTTACTTGTGACAAGTAAAAGGAGTCAGTCGGGGGCCGACTCGCAAGGAGAAGAAAGGCTAGGGCTTATTTAGGTTTGGTGGGGACAATACAGAAATGAACATCAGTGGGTTTCTTCGAAGGGGTGGGTACTCCTTGGAATGGTAGTGCATACTAATTAGGTTGCGCACGCATCTAGAATCCAAGATGGAACCTGCTGATATTTAAGACAGAGTCCCCTTGGCAGTTCTCGGCATCACTTATTATGGCATATGGCGCAGGTGCACTGATCTCCTGTATTACCTCGCCCCCTTCAATGGGCCAAAACAGTGGTCACACTTTGTTCTTCTGTGTATGCGGAGCTTGTAAGAAGGGGAAAGGGACTAGAAAAACACTAAGGAGGAAGTAGTAATTCACAGGTTGTTCTAACTTTATTTTATGTTGACAGGATGTGGTTCTTGTTTACCCAACTTCTAGGTGGTAATCTTTTAATAGCTCTTTTATTTTGCCAGCAGAGTTAACCCTATCTTTCTCACTAGCACCCTGAATTTGGAGTTCTAGACTACTAGACTGTGAGAGAATAAATTTCTCTTTGTTAAAGCCATCCACTTGTGGTATTTCTGTTATAGCAGTACTAGATGACTAAGACAGATGGGACGTATCTAGATGAATTCTCCAGCCCTTCCACTTACTAACAACTTGTGTTCTAGGTCTAGATAGTGGGATAAAAGTGCATTACAGTAGATGACTAACATTTAAAATGTGGGCCCTGGCAGTCCTCCCCACTGAAAGACAGGCCAGCTCCTCCAGCCTTGCAAGATCAGACTAGACAAGGAGGCCACTCTCATTCTTTGATCAGTGGAGAGCGTACAGGCTTTAGAGTCAGGGGTGAGTCAGCAAGGCTGTCAATTCTGGCCTGAGACGTTTGGCACATCATTGAGGTGTCAGTTTCCTCTTCTCTACACTGTGATGTTGACAGTGGTATCTTCTTCACAGGATGTTGACAGGACTGAATGAGAGAAACACTTACAGTGCCAAACGCATTGTAATTGCTTACTAAATATTGAAGTTAAAATTATTATCTTGTTTTCCTAGATAAATTATAGGATGGAAGCAAGCTCTATACCCAATATTTTGTTTACATTTTTCCTCTACTGACAGTCCCCTACCCCCACCCACCTAGCACAATATATCAGATGTCAATTAAGAATGAAGGAATGTACTGATACAAGCTACAATGTAGATGATATGTGAAAACATTACGCTAAGTGAAAGACGCCAGTCACAACAGGTCACATATTGTATGATTCCATTGATATGAAATGTCCAGAATAGACAAAGCCATAGAGATAAAAGTAGATTAGTGGTTGTCAGGGGCTGGGGAGGAACTGGGATAGGGAGTGACTGCTAATGAGTAAGGTATTTCTTTAAGGGGTAAGTATGTTGTAAGGAGTACTGGTGGTGCAACATTTAAGCATGTGGCTGCTAACTGAAAGGTTAGGGGTTCAAACCCACTCAGCGGCTCCATGAGAGAAAGACCTAGTGATCTGCTCCCATAAACATTGTTATTGTTGTTAGGTGCCATTGAGTAGGTTCTGGCTCATAGCAACCGTACGTACAACTGAGTGGAACACTGCCCGGTCATGTGCCATCCTCACAATCCTTGCTGTGCTTGAGCCCATCATTGAAACCACTATGTCAACTGATCTCATTGAGGGACTGCCTCTCTTTTCTCCAAGCCTCTACTTTACCAAGCATGACGTCCTTCTCCAGGGACTGCTCCCTCCTGACAACATGTCCAAAATACGTGAGACAAAGTCTCACCATCCTTGCTTCTAAGGAGCATTCTGGCTGTACTTCTTCCAAGACATTTTTATTCATTATTCACACAGTCCTTGGTATATTCAGTATTCTTCAACAACACCATAATTCAAAGTCATCAATTTTTCTTCAGCCTTCCCTATTCATTATCCAGCTTTCCCATGAATATGAGGCAATTGACAATATCATGGCTTGGGTCAGATTCACCTTAGTCCTTAAAGTGACATCTTTGCTTTTTAACACCTTAAAGAGGTCTTTTGCAGCAGATTTGCCCAATGCGATGCGTCATTTGATTTCTTGACAACTTTTACCATGGGCATTGATTGTGGATCCAAGTAAAATGAAATCCTTGACAACTTCGATATTTTCTCCATTTAAAATAATGTTGCTTATTGGTCCAGTTGTGAGGATTTTTGTTTTCTTTCTTCATGTTGAGATGTAATCCATACTGATCGTCATCAGTAAGTGCTTCAAGTCCTCTTCACTTTCAGCAAGCAAGGTTGTGTCATCTGCATATCACAGGTTGTTAATGAGTCTTCCTCCAATCCTGATGCCCTGTTCTTCTTCATATAATCAAGTTTCATTTACATTTATAGTCCAGCTTCTCGGATTATTCGTTCAACATACAGATTGAATAAGTATTGTTAAAGGATACAACCCTGACCCACACCTTTCCAGATTTAACCCACACAGTATTCCCTCATTCTGTTTGAACAATTGCCTCTTGGTCTATGCAGAAGTTCCTCATGAGCACAATTACATGTTCTGGAATTCCCATTCTTAACAATGTTATCAATAACTTGTTATGATCTACACAGTTAATTGCCTTTGCATAGTCAATAAGACAGAGGTAAACATCTTTCTGGTATTCTCTGCTTTCAGCCAGGATCCGTTTGACATCAGCAATGATATCCCTGGTTGCACGTCCTCTTCTGAATCCAGCTTGAATTCCTGGAGGTTCCCTGTGGATGTACTGCTGCAGCCACTTTTGAATGATCCTCAGCAAAATTTCACTTGTATGTGATATTAATGATATTGTTCAATAATTTTCACACTCTGTTGGATCACCTTTCTTTGGAATAGGCACAAATATGGTTCTCTTCCAGTAGGTTGGCCAGGCTGTCTTCCACATTGCTTGGCATAAAGGAGGGAGCACTTCCAGCACTGCATCATTTGTTGAAACATCTCAATTCGTATTCCATCAATTCCTGGAGCCTTGTTTTTTGCCAGTGCCTTCAGTGCAGCTTGGACTTCTTCCTTCAGTACCATCAGTTCTTGAGCATATGCTACCTCTTGAAATGGCTGAACGTCGACCAATTCTTTTTGGTACAGTGACTCTGTATACAGTCGGCCCTTCATATCTATGGGTTCTGCATCTGCAGATTCAACCTACTGGGGATCGAAAATATTGGGAGGAAATAAAGAGAGTTCCAAAAAGCAAAACTTGAATTTACCATGCGCCAAGCACTGTGATGAATCCACACAAATGAAATGATGTTAGGCATCCCCTGCTGTAGCCTCCCACAATTTCAGAGATCCTCAGTCTCTCTCCAGTGCTCGTTATTTGAGCATTGTTCACCTTGTGTCTAGTTTGTTCACTGCTTGTGTTGTGTGTACCCTGTGATAGTTGTGTCTATACTGAACATGTACAGACTTTTTTTCTTGCCATTATTCCTAAAACAATACCATATAGCAACTATTTACATAGCTTTTACATTGTCTTGGGTATTATAATGTATATAAATCTACACATTAATATGAAGGAAGTACAACTAGAATGCTCTTTAGAAGCAACGATGGCGAGACTGCCTCTTACATACTTTGGACATGTTGTCAGGAACCATCAGTCCCTGGAGAAGGACATCATGCTTAGTAAAGTACAGGGTCAGTGAAAAAGAGAAAGACCCTCAACAAGACAGATTGACACAGTGGCTGCAACAATGGGCTCAAGCATAACAACAATTGAGAGCACGGCACAGGACCGGGCAGTGTTTCCTTTTGTGGTACACAGGGTCGCTATAAAAGTCAGAACCGACTTGATAGCCCCTAACTACGACAATATATTGTCTCATAGAGTGCTGGATGATGAGCCCCTTAGGTTGGAAGGCACTCAAAATATGACTAGGGAAGGGCTGTCTCCTCAAAGTAGAGAAGACCTTAATGGCGTGAATGGAGTCAAGCTTTCAGGACCTTCATCTGCTGACATGGCACAACTCAAAATGAGAAGAAACAGCTGCAATCATCCATTAGTAACTGGAACGTGGAATGTACAAAGTATGAATCTAGGAAAATTTGAAATTGTCGAATATGAAATGGAACTAATAAAGAACGATATCCTAGGCATTAATGAGCTGAAATGGACTGGTATTGGCCATTTTGAATCACACAATCTTATGGCCTACTATGCCAGGAATGACAACTTGAAGAGGAATGGCATTGCATTCATCATCAAAAAAAACATTTTAAGATTTATCCTGAAGTGCAACGCTGTCAGTGATAGGATAATATCTATATGCCTACAAGGAAGACCAGTTAATATGACTATTATTCAAATTTATGCACCAACCACTGAGGCCAAAGATGAAGAAATTAAAGATTTTTACCAACTTCTGCAGTCTGAAATTGATCGAACATGCAATCAGGATGCATTGATAATTACTGGTGATTGGAATGCGAAAGTTGGAAACAAAGAAGAAGGACTGGTAGTTGGAAAATATGTTCTTGGTGATAGAAACGATACCAGAGATCGAATATAGAATTTTGCAAGACCTACTACTTGTTCATTGGAAATACCTTTTTTCCACAATATAAATGAAACTATACATGTGGACCTCGCCACATGGAATACACAGGAATCAAATCGACTATCTGTGGAAAGAGACAACGGAAAAGCTCAATATCATCAGTCAGAACAAGGCCAGGAGCCTGCTTCAGAACAGACCATCAGTTGCTCAGGTGTGAGTTCAAGTTGAAACTGAAGAAAATTATAACAAGTCCACAAGAGCCAAAGTACAGCCTTGAGTATATCCCATCTAAATTTAGAGACCATCTCAAGCATAGATTTGATGCATTAAACACTAATGACTGAAGACCAGACGAGTTGTGGAATGACATCAAGGACATTATACATGAAGAAAGCAAGAGGTAATTAAAAAGACAATATATAAACAAAAGACCAAAATGGATGTCAGGAGAGACTCTGAAACTTGCTCTTGAATATCGAATAGCTAAAGCAAATGGAAGAAATGATGAAGTAAAAGAGCTGAACAGAAGATTTCAAATGGTGACTCGAGAAGACAAAGTAAAGTATTATAATAAAATGTGCAAAGACCTGGAGTTAAAAAAAAAAAAAAAAAGAAGGTATAACACTTTCGGCATTTCTCAAGCTGAAAGAACTGAAGAAAAAAATCCCAGTCTTGAGCTTCAATACTGAAGGATTCTACAGGGAAAATATTGAACGACACAGGAAGCATCAAAAGAAGATGGAAGGAATACACAGAGTCATTATACCAAAAAGAATTGGTCGACGTTCAACTGTTTCAGGAGGTAGCATATGATCAGGAACCAATGGTACTGAACGAAGAAGTCCAAGATGCACTGAAGGCATTGGCAAAAAACAAGCTTCCAGGAATTGACAGAATGTCATCTGAGATGTTTCAACAAACAGATGCAGTGCTGGATGTGCTCACTTGTCTATGCCGAAAAATTTGGAAGACAGCTACCTGGCCAACTGACTGGAAGAGATCCATATTTATGCCTATTCTGAAAGAAAGGTGATCCAAACGAATGTGGAAATTAGTGAACAATATAATTCATATCACATGCAAGTAAAATTTTGCTGAAGATCATTTAAAAGCGGTTGCAGCAGTACATCCACAGGGAACATCCAGGAATTCAAGCTGGATTCAGAAGAGGATGTGGAACGAGGGATATCATCGCTGACATCAGATGGATGTTGGTTGAAAGCAGACAATACCAGAAAGATGTTTACCTGTATTTTATTGACTGTGCAAAGGCATTCAACTGAATGGATCTTAAGAAATTATGGATAACATTGTGAAGAATGGGAATTCCAGAATACTTAATTGTGCTCATGAGGAGCCTGTACATAGATCCAGAGGCAGTCGTTCAAACAGAACAAGGGGATACTGAACAGTTTAAAGTCAGGAAAGGTGTGTGTGAGGGTTGTATCCTTTCACCATACTTATTCAATCTGTATGCTGAGCAAATACTCCGAGAAGCTGGACTATATGAAGAAGAATGGGGTATCAGGATTGGAGGAAGACTCATTAACAACCTGAGATATGTAGATGACACAGCCTTGCTTGCTGAAAGCGAAGAGGACTTGAAGAACTTACTGATGAAGATCAAAGACCACAGCCTTTGGTATAGATTACACCCCAACATAAAGAAAACAAAAATTCTTACAACTGGACCAATAAGCAACATCATGATAAACGGAGGAAAGATTGAAGTTGTCAAGGATTTCATTCTACTTGAATCCACAATCAACACCCAAGGAAGCAGCAGTCAAGAAATCAAATGATGCATTGCATTGGGCAAATCTGCAGCAAAAGATCTCTTTAAAGGGTTAAAAAGCAAAGATGTCACTTTGAAGACTAAGGTGTGACTAACCCAAGGCATGGTGTTTTCAGTCACCTCATATGCTTTCAAAAACTGGACAATGAATAAGCAAGACCGAAGCAGAATCGACACCTTTGAATTGTGGTGCTGGCGAAGAATGTTGAATATACCATGACTGCCAAAAGAATAAACAAATCTGTCTTGGAAGAAGTACAACCAGAATGCTCCTTAGAAGGAAGGATGACGAGTCTACATCTCACATACCTTGGACATGTTATCAGGAGGGATCAGTTCCTGGAGAAGGACATCATGCCTGGTAAAGTAGAGGGTCAGTGAAAAAGAAGAAGACCCTCAACGAGATGGACTGACACAGTGGCTGCAAAAATAGACTCAAACATAAGAACGATTGTGAGTATGGCACAGGACCGGGCAGTATTGTCGCTCTGTTGTACATAGGGTCGCTATGAGTCAGAACCAACTCAAGGGCACCTAACAACAACAACAACAGTGTCTCTTCAGCACTTGTTATTTGAGCATTGTTTGCCTTGTATCTAGTTCATTCACTACTTGTGTTGATGTACAGATGGTTGCATCTATACTGAACATGTATAGACTTTTTTTCTTGTCATTATTCCCGAAACAATACAGTATTAACAACTATTCACATAGCATTTACATTGTATTAGGTAAGTAATCTTAGAGATGATATAAAGTATACGGGAGGATGTACACAGGTTAAATGTAAATACTACACCATTTTATATTAGGGACTTGAGCATCCTCTGATTTGCATGGGGGAAGTCTGGAACAATCCCCTGTGGATACTGAGCAATGACTGTATTCCCTCCATCTTTTTTTGACGTTTCCTGCGTTGTTCAATATTTTCCCTCACAGAATCCTTCAATATTGGAACTTGAGGCTTGAATTTTTTCTTCAGTTCTTTCAGCTTGAGAAATGCCGAGCGTGTTCTACCCTTTCGTTTTTCTAACTCCAAGTCTTTGCACATTTCATTAAAATACTTTCCTGTTTTCTCTAGCCACCCTTTGAAATCTTCTGTTCAGCTCTTTTACTTCTTCATTTCTTCTTTTTGCTTTAGCCGCTCCACATTCAAAAGCAAGTTTCAGAGTCTCTTCTGACATCCATTTTGGTCTTGTCTTTATTTCCTGTCTTTTTAATGACCTTTTGCTTTCATCATGTATGGCATCCTTGATGTCATTCCACAACTCTTCTGGTGGTCCTTGATGTCATTCCACAACTCGTATGGTGTTCTGTCATTAGTGTTCAGTGCGTCAAATCCGTTCTTGGAATGGTCTCTAAATTCAGGTGGGATACACTCAAGGTTGTACTTTGGCTCTAGTGGACTTGTTTCAATTTTCTTCAGCTTTGACTTGAACTTGGGTAAAAATGGCCTCGGTAGGTGTCTGACCTCCTCTAATTTCACGAGGGGGAAGGAGAATCAAGATCAACAGCCCTAGGCTGATTCCTATAGGCAGAGGTCAGACATGCCTCGTCTCACCACTATCTTTACTAATTCTGGTACCAGTTGTCCCTCCCACAGCACCCTCTACTTCTCTGCTGTGTTCAATAATTCACTACAATAGCCACATGGAACTCACAGATAATACTCACAATTATGGGGTTTATTAGGGAAGTAACAGTTACAATTCAGGCCCAGGAACAGTCAAGATACGGTTCTTCCATCAGGACAGCCTCTTCCCAGCCATGCTCCCGGGCAGGCCTTTCCCTGGCCCTCAAACTCTGCCCAAAGGCACTCAGCTTTCTTGCTCCGTGGACTGGGAAGCCCACTGCGCTGTCTCCTGCTGTTCTCTCCTGTGGGTCTCTCTTGCCAGTCTCTCCTTCCTTGGTGGCGGTGGGCTCTTCTTTTTCCCATCTCTGGCATGACTCATTTCAAGCCCAGTGGGATGGCAAAAACTGACCAATCCCTTCTGTGGGCCACAAATACCCTATAACACAGTCCCGCCCAATTATTTGGGTGGGAGCTACAAGACCATGGCTAGAAAGGCCATATTAAGTAATTCATTACACTGCAACTTGTATATAAGCAATTGGTGGAGCAATTGGTGGTCTGTTCTGCAGCTGGCCCCTAGCCTTGTTCTGACTGATGATATTGAGCTTCTCCGCTATCTCTTTCCACAAATATAGTCTATTTGATTCCTGTGTATTCCGTCTGGGGAGATCTACATGTATAGTCGCTGTTTATGTTGTTAAAAAAGGTATTTGCAACGAATAAGTCATTCGTCTTGCAAAATTCTATCATGCAACCTCCAGCATCGTTTCTATCACCAAGGCCTTATTTTCCAGCTACCTTCTTATTTCCAGACTCCACATTCCAATCACTAATAATTATCAATGCATCTTGATTGCAAGTTTGATCAATTTCAGACTGCAGAAGTTGGTAAAGATTAAAAACCTGTTAATAACCAAACCTGTTGTCACTGAGCCGATTCTGACTCATAGCGACCCTGTAGAACAGAGTAGAACTGTCACATAGGGTTTCCAAGGAGCAGCTGGTGGATTTGAACTGCCGACCTTTTGGTTAACAGCTGTAGCTTGCCATAGCTCTCAACCACTGCACTCTATGGGGCAGTTCTACTCCATCAGATGAGGTGGCTATCAATCAAAAATGGACTCTATGGCACCTAACAACAACAACAACAGTGTTCTAAAAGTAGATAGTAGTGATGGTTGCACAACTCTGTGAGATACTAAAAACTCCTGAATTGTACGCCTTAAAGGGTGAATTTTATAGTATGTGAATTATATCTCAATAAAGCTGCTATTAAAATAAATGATGAATGGAGGTGCTAATTAAATCCAGATCATTGGAATCACTGTAATTCAGTGTCAATTCCAATAGAGGATAGTTTTGTCATGAGTAATTTGGGTTAGAAATAGGGCTAGCAAGAGGTTCAAATAAGTACTCTTGGCAACCCTGGTCTCGAGTCCCAAGAACCCTTGAGATGTGCTGTCTAATGGCCTGGCTAGGGATGCCAGAAGCCCTGGACTTTGGCAATCAACCAAGGGGCCTGTATCCCTGGAGCCACTGGATTGCCTAACCATACAGTTTCTCCAGGGTACTGGGACTAGAGTACATCTAATCCCCAGAAACGCCCTATAGGGAATTCAGTTTACTACCTGCCATGATAATGATGTAATTGTATGCTACTCACTGGTAATGTGCAAAAACGATCACCAGAGAGTAAAAACAAACAGCTGGTGAGCAACCTCCTTGCAAAATGCTAAAGGCAAACCTCATACGATTCTATTTTTTTAAATTGGTTTTGAAAACCTGGTGTGGTGATCCCAAACGTGCAGCGGAACATATGTCAGAAGCAACAGTGACACAGTTATTAAAAGGGCACACTGTCAGAACTGTTCACTAGAGAAAACCTGAAGGCAATGATAAGCCAGAACATGGAATTGCAATCGCTGGCAGATTTTTATTCCCATCAATGATCCAAACTTTGCAAGCTTAAAAACACCTTCTGTCCCACAACACATTTTCATACAGAATGTAATTTCAAGTTGCTTCTCCCTAGAATACTTCCTTCACCCTCCCCAGAAGGAACATGTAAGACCTGTTTAAGGAGCTCTACTCTCAAGGCTGCTGTGCCTTGCTGTGTAGTGGACTAACGCAGGGCACGCCTGGTCACCAAGACCACATTCCTTCATCGCACCAACCAAAAAAACCTGTTGCTGTCAAGTCACTCACACCTCATGGCGACCGCATATGTTTCAGGGTAGGACTGCACTCCATAGGGTTTTCATGGCTGTGACTTTTCAGAAGAAGATGGCCAGGCTTTCTTCCACACCTCATTTTTATCTGTTTCGTATGTTCACTTCTGTTTCCCCAGGGCTTAAAACAATACATGGCATATAAAAGTTGTTCAATAAGTATTTTTTGGCTTTGAGCTAAGGCACTGGTTCCCCAACCTGACTGCGTATCAAAAATTACCTAGTGAGGTAGGAGTGTAAAATGGTATAGCCGTTGTGAAAAACTATGTGGCAGTTCTTAAAAAAAATTAAAAATAGAACTAGCATATGATCCAGCAATTCCACTCCTAGGGATATACCCAAAAGACTTGAAAGCAGAGATTGAAACAGAGAATTGCACACTAGTGTTCCTGCAGCACTATTCACAATAGCCAAAAGGTGGAAATAACCTAAACACCCATCAGCAGATGAATATATAAAAGAAATGTGGTACATACATACGATGGAACACTACTTAGCCTTAGGAGAAGCGGTCTTGATACATGCTGCAATGTGGATGGAGCTTGAAGACATTATGCTGAGTGAAATAAGTAAAACACAAAAGGACAAATATTGTATGACCTCACTTATATGAAAAGACAAGAAAAGACAGATGTATAGACAACAAAGCTTATTAGTGGATTCCAGGGGCACAGGGGAGGGAGAGAAGGGGTTAACAGTGATGGAAATGTCACATTAAGGGTAGGGTTGCACAGATGATTACTGTAATCGCTGTGAATAAGTTGTACACCTGTAAAAAGTTGAACTGGCAAAAGTTGTGTGATAGATATATTTACAACAATGACAAAAAAAGAGTAGCTGTTGAGGCTGCTTATGTACAACCAAACATCTCATGGGATTTGGTTCCTTGGTTAGGAAGTTTAGGGTCACGGTTTCATGGGACATTCCAGTTAATTGGCCTAATATATGTTTAGTGCTTTTGTTCCTATTTTGTTGTGTAGTGCCTGGGCTCTTAAAAGCTTGCAAGAGGCCATCCAAAGCACAACAATTGGTCTCTCTTTGCCTGGAGCAACAGCAGAATAAGGAGAGTCAGGACTAGGAGGAGGATATGGAATGTGTGGCTAATCGCCTCAAGAGCAACCGCCTCCTTTGCCATGAAACCAGAAGAACTGGATGGTGCTGGGTACTATTACTAAACATTTTGATAAAGATTCTATAGAAGAATCCTAATCAAAAGGGGAGAAATTTAGAATAGAATTTCGAATTCTCACGAACTTCAGACTTTCTGGAGCCATGGAGGCTGGATGAACCCCCGAAACTATTGCCCTAAGATAATCTTTAAACCTTAAACCAAAAATATCCCCTGAAGTCTTCTTAAAACCAAACAATAGTTTAGCTTAACTAGTAAAAAATGTCTGCCTTGAGCATTATACTCTTTTAAGAACTATCTATATGGGATCAAAGCGACAACATCAACTCGAAAGACTAGATAGGAACCTTAGGGGGCAGTGAGTTTATGTTAATGGAGGAGGAACAACACAGAAAAGGAGGGTGAGAATGGTTGTACAACTCAAAGAATGTAATCAATGTCAATGAATTGTACATGTAGAAATGGTTGAATTGGCGTATGTTTTGCTGTGCATATTTTCAACAAGAACAACAAAATTTTTTTAAAAATTGCCCAATGAGTGTTTATTTAAAATATAGCTTACAGGGCCCTGTGGGAATTGATTGGAATTGTTGTTATAAAATTTCCACATATGATGCTGATGGAACTTTCTGCAGACCCTGGTTTGAGTGTCACTGCTCTGAGAGGTGCCAGCCTTGTTTGTCTGGTCACAGGGCCAGTGACTTCAGTGGCTGCCCTCCTAGGCCAAGGAATCTCACTGTGTCACAGAGCCACAGGTGAGCAATTACAGGGTCAGGGATCTCTTTCTGAATCCATTGGCATTGTAGTCCACTGACCCCTGCTGGCTCCACTCCAGCTGTCAGGACTTCTGATGGGACTAATATGTGCTCAGTACCATATTTTGGGTTGATGAAAATATTCTCCATGTATACTCAGCACCATGGGTCAGTCTATTCCTATGCCTCTACTTTAGACCTGCATTCTTCTTATTTTTAAGTATCAGGGATTAAAACCATGCTAGGTTGAACATCAGAGGTTCTCCATGGATGGAGGAAAAATAACTCACTGCTTCTTACTTGCTTTAACTCTCTGCCTAACTCCTCAAAGACTTGACAGATAAGCACATATCACATCAGCAAGTATGGGTTCCCTTTTTCCTCCACCTCTCAGAAAGGGGTGGGAGTTCCCAATGCTCAGTTCTTCTTTCAAAGCCAAGGATAGTGTAAGAAGTCGTAATGCCTTTCCCCACTAATGATGAGAAAAAAGAACTCCCGACTCACTTTCATTTGCTTGCTCAAGTCTCACTTCCCATTTTCCCCCAAGAGCAAGAAGGACTTCATAATAGTAGTAATTTCAGGATGCTCTTAAGATGTTGAGTGTTCGCCTGCTAACCAAAAGTTCTGCAGTTCGAATCCACCAGCCAATCCTTGTAAACCCTACGGGGCAGTTCTACTCTGTCCTATAGGGTCACTATGAGTTGGAATCAACTCGAAGGCAATGGGTCTAAAAGATGTTAAGTTATTTATCAGACTAGACCCACTAAACCCACGGAGTAAGGAAGGCCAGGACTTAGCAGTAGAGTCGTTCCTTAAGGCAGAGTAGGGGTAGCAGAGTGAGGGTGGGACTAGCTGGACGACCTACGGGAAGGAGGGATGGCAGGGTGAGTCTAGATGATGACTAGATAGGGCACAGTCACCCCGTGGAGCAGTTCCACTCTGTCACATGGGGTCACCATGAGTCAACAATTGACTCGATGGTGCCTAACAACAACAGAGCAGTCAACAAAATGAAGTTTCCGGGAGGGTGCAGCAATCTCCAGTCAGTTTAAGCAAATCATTGGCACCAGGGATTTGAGTAGTCTCAAGTGGCTGTTATGGACTCTGTTGTGTCCCCCAAAATATATGCTGGAATCCTAACCCTTATACATATGGATGTAATTCTATTTGGAAGTAGGACCTCACTGACATAACAAAGAAAACCCGATCAGTGTAGGGTGTGTCTTAAGCCAATCACCTCTGAGATATAATAGAAGCAGATTAGGCACAGAAGCAAGCAGGAATGGGGGAAAGATAGATGCTATGTGGAGATCTCCAAGGAATGCCAAGAAGCAGCTGAGACAAATATTTTCTCCCAGAGCGGACAGAGATAGTCTTTCCCTAGAGCCAGCCCCTGAAATTCGGACTTCTAGCCTCCTGAACTGCGAGAAAATAAATTTCTGTTTGTTAAAACCACCTACTTGTGGCATTTCTGTTACAGCAGCACTAGATAACTAAGACAATGGCTTGGTGTGCTAAGGATGCCAACACAGATTCTCTAGCACTTTGCGACTCAAGGTGTGGTCCTCCAACCAGCAGCAGCAGTATCACTTAAACATTTGTTAGAAACGCAGAACCTCAGGTCCTATCACTCATCTTAACAAGACCCTCCCATGATTCAAAAGTACATTAGGTTTGAGAGTCATTCTCTAACCCAACCTGAGAAGCGGTACAACCAATATTAAAATCCAGCAGATGATTCCAGTGAGGCTGGAACTAATCCCAGGTTCACTGATGGGGTGAAGAGGAAATTCTCAAGCTTTAGTGGACATAAGGATCTCCTGGGAAGATCTGATTCAGTAGATTTGGGGTAGAGCCCAGGAATCTATATTTCTAGCAAGCACACAGGTGATTCTCGTTCCAGAGGTTCCAACTGGTTTAGTTCTGGACAGATGACAAGATGTTCTCAGGTACGTGTGTGCAGAATAAACTTTTGAAGTCTTAATTTTTTCCATTTATTTTTCTCTTTTGCCTATTCCCCATTTCCAGTAGAGAGGCCATTTTGTGACCATTGTCATTTGGCACAGATATGAAAGGATGGAAAGCTAAAGAAAAGTAAAAGAGAGAGACAGACTTCTCCCTGGCTGTGGTGTTCAAAAACTTGAAACTCTTAGTAATACTGAGAGGAGGTAGACAGAACCAAATGTTTGAAAGTGGATTGGAGGAGAAGGGGCCTTCACACCAGAAAAAAATTGCTCCATGCTGGGTAGAAGGAGGGACAGGCAAAAGGACAGATGTCATTGAGATCTGGAGAGTAGGGTGCTGTGCCCAGACTTCTGCAGAGAGGAAGCAGTTGCCTCAGAGAGATTCCTGTGCCCTCAAGAAGGATTCTAGCCTCCTAGACTGTGACAGAATAAATTTCTCTTTGTTGAAGCCATCCACTTGTGGCATTTCTGTTACAGCAGCACTAGATGACTAAGACAAGGCTATTAGCCACACATTCCATATCCTCCTCTTATTCCTGACTCTCCTTAATCCTCTGCTTTTCCGGGTGAATAGAGACCAATTGTTATGCCTTTGATGACCGCTTGCAAGCTTTTAAGATCCCCGGCACTAAACATCAAACTAGGAGGTAGAAAAGAGGCAGTAAACCCGCTATTAAGCCAATTAACTGGGATGTCCCAGGAAACCATGACCCTAAAATTCTGTCTTAGCTATGTCATGCTTCTATAACAGAAATACCACAAGTGGATGGCTTTAACAAACAAACTTATTCTCTCAAAGTCTAGAAGGCTAGAAGTCTGAATTCAGGCCACCAGCTCCAGGGGAAGGCTTTCTCTCTCTACTCAGCTCTGGGAGAAGGTCCTTGTCATCAATCTTCCCTTGATCTAGGAGTTTCTCCGTGCAGGGACCCTGGGTCCAAAAGACACACTCCACTCCTGGCACTTCTTTCTTGGTGGTATGAGGTCTCTCTCCTCTCTGCTTGACTCTGTCTTTCATACCTCAAAAGAGATTGACTGAAGATACAACCTAATCCTGTAGATTGAGTCCTGCCTCATTAATATAACTGCTTTAATCCTGCCTCATTAACATCATAGATGTTAGGATTTACAACACAGAGGATAGTCACATCAGATCACAAAATGGTGAACAACCAAACAATACTGGGAATCATGGCCTAGCCAAGTTGACACATATTTTGGGGAAACACAGTTCAATCCATGACAGCCTCCAAACCAAGAAACCAAATCCCATGAGGTATTTGGTTGTACATAATCAGCCTCAGCAGCTACTCTTTTTTTTGTCATTGTTGTAAATATATCTATCATACAACTTTTTTTTTTTTTATGGAACATTTTATTGTGCTTTAAGTGAAAATTTACATAGCCAATTAGTTTTCCAATCAACGATTCGCATGCAAATTGTTCTGTGACACTGGTTGCAACCCCTGCAGTGTGTCAGCACTCTCCCCACTTCCTCCCTAGTTTCCCCATTTCCCTTCCTCTGGCTTCCCTGTCCCTCCCTGAGTCTCATCTTTGGTTTTGGGCAAATGTTGCCCTTTTGGTCTCGTATAGTTGATTGTTCTAAGGAGCTCCTTCTTCACGGATGCTATTGTTTATTTTATAGGCCCATCTACTGTTTGACTGAAAGATGGCCTCTGGTAGCATCTTCAGTTTCCAGTTAGAAGGTTGTCTTAGGGCAATAGTCTCAGGGGTTCTTATTTAGCTATAAATCTTTTTTTTTTTTAACTTTAGAAGTTGTTTTAGGGTTTACAGCATACATCTTAACTTATCACAAACTATTTTCAAGTGCTAACACTTCATGTATAGTATAATAACACTACAATGGTATAGTTTTGTTTAACCACCCCCAGGTGTTTTGCTATTGCGCTCATATCTATTTTTTTTTTAATTGTACTTTAGATGAAGGTTTACAGAACAAACTAGGTTGTCATTAAACATTTAGTACATATATTGTTTTATGGCATTGGTTAACAACCCCATGACATGTCAGTACTGTCCTTTCTCGACCTTGGGTTCCCTATTCCTGTCCCCTCCTGCCTTCTAGTCCTTGCCCCTGGGCTGGTGTGCCACTTTAGTCTTGTTTTGTCCTATGGGTCTGTCTAATCTTTGGCTAAAAGGTGAACCTCTGGAGTGCCTTCATTACCGGGCTAAAAAGGGTGTCTGGGGGTCATACTCTCAGGGTTTCTCCAGTCTCTGCCAGGCCAGTAAGTCTGGTCTTTATTTTGAGTTAGAGTTTTGTTCTATATTTTTCTCCAGCTCTGTCCAGGACCCTCTACTGTGATCCCTGTCAGAGCAGTCAGCGGCGGTAGCAGGGCACCATCTAGTTGTACTGTACTCAGCCTGGTGGAGGCCATAGTACTTGTGGTTCATTAATTCTTTGGACTAATCTTTCCCCTGTGCCTTTAGTTTTCTTCATTTTCCCTTGCTGCTGAAGGGGTGAGACCAGTGGAGTATCTCAGATGGCCACTTACAGGCTTTTAAGACCCCAGAGGCTACTCACCAAAGTAGAATGTAGAACATTTTCTTTGTAAACTATGTTATGCAATTACTGGCATGAATCAAACCAACTGGAAATAATAAATGTTGGAGGGTCTGTGGGGAGATCGGAACTCTTATGCACTGGTGGTGGGAATGCAAAATGGTACAACCATTTTGGAAAATGATATGGCGCTTCCCTAGAAAGCTAGAAACAGAAATACCATACGATCCAGCAATCCCACTCCTAGGAATATATCCTAGAGAAATAACAGCCGTCACACAGACAGACATAGGAACACCCATGTTCACTGCAGCATTGTTCACAATAGCAAAAAGATGGAAACAACCTAGATGCCCATCAACAGATGAATGGATAAACAAACTATGGTACTTACACACAATGGAGTATTATGCAACGATAAAGAACAATGATGAATCGGTGGAGCATCTCATAACATGGATGAAACTGGAGGACATTATGCTGAGTGAAATAAGTCAATCACTAAAATATTGTATGAGACCTCAACTGTAAAAACTTATGAAAAAGTTTACACACAGAAAGAAACAATCTTTGTTGGTTGCAAGGGATGGGGGGGCGGAGGGGAAATACTAAATAGACAATAGATAGTGATAACTTTGTTGAAGGGTAAGATAGTACACAATACTGGGGAAGCCAGCACAGCTTGTATAAGCAAAGGTCATGGAAGTTCCGTAGACACATCTAAACTCCCTGAGGGACTGAATTGCTGGGCAGAGGGCCCTGGGGACCATGGTCTCGGGGAACATCTAGCTCAATTGGCATAACACAGTTTATAAAGAAAACGTTCTACATTCTACTTTGATGAGTAGCCTCTGGGGTCTTAAAAGCCTGTGAGCAGCCATCTAAGATACATCTACTGGTCCCACCCCATCTGGAGCAAGGGAGAATGAAGAAAACCAAAGACACAAGAGAAAGATTAGTCCAAAGGACTAATGGACCACATCTACCACGGCCTCCTCCAGACTGAGTGCAGTACAACTAGATGCTGCCCGGCTACCACCACTGACTGCTCTGGCAGGGATCACAACAGAGGGTCCCAGACAGAGCTGGAGAAAAATGTAGAACAAAACTCTAACTCACAAAAAAAGACCAGACTTACTGGCCTGACAGAGACTGGAGAAACCCTGAGAGTAGGCCCCTGGACACCCTTTTAGCTCAGTAATGAAGTCACTCCCAAGATTCACTGTTCAGCCAAAGACTAGACAGCCCCATAAAACGAAACGAGACTAATGGGGCACAACAGTCCAGGGACAAGGACTAGAAGGCAGGAGGGGACAGGAAAGCGGTAATAGGGAGCCCATGGTTGAGAAGGGACAGTGTTGACATGTCATGGGGTTGTTAACCATTGTCATAAAACAATATGTGTACTAACTGTTTAATGAGAAATTATTTGTTCTATAAACCTTCATCTAAAGTACAATAAAACTCACACACAAAATAAACTATGTTATACCAGTTGAGCTGGATGTTCCCCGAGACCATGGTCCCCACAGCGCTCAGCCCAGCAATTCAGTCCCTCAGGGAGTGTGGATTTGTCCATGGAGCTTCCATGACCTTTCCTTGTACAAGTTGTGCTGGCTTCCCCAGTATTGTGTACTGTCTTACCCTTCACCAGAGTTACCACTTACCTACTGTCTATTTAGTATTTTTACACCCCCACCCCTCCCCTTCCTTGTAACCATCAAAGACTGTTTTTGTGTGTAAAACTTTGCATGAGTTTTTATAGCAGTGGTCTCATACAATATTTGTCCTTTCGTGACTGACTTATTTCACTCAGCATAATGCCCTCCAGATTCATCCATGTTGTGAGATGCTTCGCAGATTCACCATTGTTCCTTATCTTTGAGTAGTATTTCATTGTGTGTATGTACCACAGTTTGTTTATCCATTCATCTGTTGATGGACATCTAGGTTGTTTCCATCTTTTTGCTACTTCCATCACACAACTTTTGACAATTCAACTTTTAACACGTGTACATTGTATTGACAGCAATTACAATAATCATCTGGGCAACCCTACTCTTAATCAATGTGATATTTCCATCACCGTTAACCTCTCCTTTCCCCCTCCCTCCTTTCCCTGGTAAGTGCTAATAAATTTTGTTCTCTATACATTTGTCTTTTCTTGTCTTTTTATATAAGTGGGGTCATACAATATTCGTCCTTTTGTGATTGGTTTCTTTCACTTAGCATAATGTCTTCCAGCTCCATCCACACGGTATCATGGATCAAGACTTCAATTTTCCTGCTGGCTGAGTAGTATGCCACTGAATGTAGGTACCACATTTTGTTTATGCATTCATCTGTTGATGAGCATTTAGGTTGTTTCCTCCTTTTGGCTATTGTGAATAGTGCTGCAATGAACATTGGTGTGCAAGTCTCTGCTTTCAGGTTTTTTGGGTATATACGTAGGAGTGGAATTTCGGGGTCATATGGTAGTTAGTGAGCCCTGGTGGCACATGGTTAAGTAACTGACTGCTAACTGAAAGGTTAGTGGTTCAAAATCACCAGTGGCTCCTTGGGAGAAAGATGTGGTAGTCTACCTCCATAGAGATTTACTGCCTCAGAAATCCTATGGGGTCGCTGTGAGTCAGAATCGACTTGATAGCAGTGGGTTTGTTTTTTTTGGGGGGGTTTATGATAATTCTATTTTTAGTGTTTTTAGGAACCGCCACACTGTTTTCTATAATGGCTGTACCATTCTGCATTTTCACCAGCAATGGGTAAGGGTTCCAACTTCCCCACATCCTCGCCAACATTTGTTATTTTCTATTTTTGTTTTTGTTTTATCATAGCCATCCTACTGGGAATGACATGGTATCTCACTGTGGTTTTGATTTACATCTCTCTGATGGTTAATGATGCTAAGCATCTTTTCATGAGTTTGGTGGCCATTTTAATGTCTTCTTTGGTGACTTGGCTATAATCTTTACACAAGCAGATTGCCAGGTCTTTCTCCTGCAAAGTAGGTGGGAGAGTTCAAACCGCCAACCTTTGGTTAGCAGCCAAGAGTTTAATGATTGCACCACCAGGGCTCCTTACTTGGACTGTAGCATCTATATTATACTATGACCTCACCACACTACAACAGGACAGCAAACTGTAGGTGAGCCAGTGGATCCAGGGTGGCCGACTTCAGCCATGTGTACAGAAAAGGGAGAGAGAGAAGGAATTGAGGAAAGGAACAAACTGTGCAATAGGAAAGTGAGAGACGATCAGCCAGTGTGGACTACATAGAGTTCTCATTTTCTGCTTCTATACTCCCTGAAGCTTGACAGCCCTTGGGTTCCATGAAGTACCACAAGCGGCCAGTTCAACTACAACTTGACCACAAGGCATCGCTGTGCATCATCCCGGCATCTTATGCTGTGCATTATCCCAGCATCTTATGCCTCCATCGTAGCTGTGCCTACACTATATATTCATTATGTTGCCTTTGTCTCTCACAATGAGCCACGATCTCCCTGATGCCAGAGACCTTGTTTTATTCATGTTTATAACTCCAGCCCTTGGTGTAGTAGTCTGTCACAGAGAAAGTATTCAAATGTCAGCTGAATTAATAAAAGGACAACCTGAAGGCCTCAGCGTCTCAGTACAATGTCCTAATAATCATTCCTATGATGAAGCTTAACTCACTCCAGATCTTCACCTCATTTATTGTTGTTGTGTGCTGTCGAGTTGATTCCAACTCATAGCGACCCCATGTGATAGAGTAGAGCTGCCCCACAGGGTTTTCTTGGCTGCAATCTTTACGGAAGCAGATTGCCAGGCCTTTCTCCCGCAGAGCTATTGAGTGGGTTGGAACTGCCAACCTTTCAAATTAGCAGCCAAGTGCTTAACCATTGCACTACCAGGGCTCCTTTTGCCTCATCTACTGCTGTGGTATAAGTGGGGCTTTTTGGTGGGGGTGGTGAAACTGCAATATATAAGAAAGACAAAAGGAGCATCCTTCCCACTTATCTTCCCCTCACCGCCTAGGGCTCTCTCTGGAGCATTAGTGTCCAGAAAACACACTTTGAAACACCACTGCCCTCCAGGAAAACAAAACCATACTGCTGTGTGGATAGACACAGTAATTGCTGGGGACTCCCAAGGCTGCTGAGTTTACTTCTCTTGTAAGTTATGCTGAAAACCTTCTAGCCTTGATAAGGAAGCTGGGCTTCTCTTGTTGCTGCATTCAGTGCTTAGTATATTTTAGAGTCACTCACTGCAGGAGAAACAGAGGTTTGAACATCTGGCCCAGCAGGAGAGAAGCCGTGTTCAATTACACTCCATAACTCCCGGTGCGATCTAGGACCAGAGTGAATGCTGGTTGCCATGGCACTGTTTTAAATTGTGCCTGTGCTGACACATCTTTTCACACTCACATGCTGCTTCTGTACACTGGGGCCACTTCTCTCTCCTCCCACAGTTTGCTGATTGATGCTTGAGCTCTGCACCAGGAATAGAGATGTCAGCCAGAAAGCAAATCCATGTGGTTGCCACACCTTCCGACTAGCTAATAGAGAAGGTATCCGGGTGTTATGGGTTGAATTGTGTGTCCCGCAAAAATTTGTGTTGGAATCCAACCCCTATACCTGTGGATGTAATCCTATTTGGGAATAAGGTTCTCTTTGTTATGTTAATGAGGCCACATCAGTGTAGGGTGTGTCCTACCAGTCACTTTTGAGATATAAAAGGAGCAGATTAGGCACAGAGGCAAGAAAGCACAAGCAAGCACAAATGGAGAAAGATAGAGCCATGTGGAGATCTCTAAAGAACGCCAAGAAGAAAGCTAGAGAAGCTGAGACAAGGATTTTCCCCCAGAGCAGACAGAGAGAGGCTTCCCCTGGAGTCACCTTGGATTCCATCTTCTAGCCTCCTAAACTGTGAGGAAATAAATTTGTGTTCATTAAAGCCACCCACTTGTGGTACTTCTGTTATGTTGTTGTTGGGTGCTGTCAAGTTGATTCCCATGTGACAGAGTAGAACTGCCCCATAGGGTTTTCTTGGCTGTAATCTGTAGGGAAGTAGATCACCAGGTCTTTCTCCCTCAAAGCACTGGATGGGTGTGAACCACCAACCTTTTGGTTAGCAGCCAAGAGCTTAACTGTTGCACCATCAGGGCTCCTTATGTCTGTTATAGCAACACTAAGAAACTAAGACACCTTGTTTGGAAGCACCTGAATTGGGAACCAAGCGATCTGGGTTCTTCTCACAGCTCTCCACTGAGTGGCCTTGGGCAAGTCCTCTACCTCGCTATATCTTGGATTCCTCACCTGTACAATGAAAGAACACAGAAATAGAATGCCTCCTTGGTCCCTTTCTGATGTAATGGTTTCTGGTTCCTACGTGCTGTTTTGAAGCAGCAGAGACAAACAGAGTTGTGCAAATCATGAACATCAAAGAATGAGTGAGGCAATTCCTGTAAGTTGTTGCAAAGTCCTCTCCATGCTGACTGGTTCTGAAACCTCTGGGCTGCTAGGGATTTGCTTTGAGTCAATTCCTTGGCAAGATGCCACTTGCCAAAAGGTCCCTTCTGATGTACTAAAGGGACTGTTCTCAGCCTGGGTTGAGTCATTATTTGCCTTAAAAATTCTTTCTTCTTGGGATAGTCCCAGGTTTAGTGCTCAAGGCTTTAGTCTCAGAGATTGCTTCTCTTTGAATAAAGTAAGTTCCAAAACTAAAGAAAGACACATGCAGGCTGGCCTCTGGACCTGTTTTACAGAGTAGCATCTCACGGGATTGAGACATCTGGGAGGAACTAGCTCTGATGCTTGTCTAACAAGTGTGCAGCATGCTTCAGGAGCTTTAATACATATGAGATCATCTTCATGTTTCTGCTTCCATTGCCCTGACCCCTAACTCTCCCCTGCTGGATGCAGGGCCTGGGTGTCCACCTTCAAAGTTTCGTCCCCACCCCACCTCAATTGTTTCTGGGAATCTCCAAAGGGCATCTCCTGTATGCCCGTGAAACCAAATACAGCCTGGGAAACAAGGGTTACAAAGGTAATAGGGTGTCTTCGCATAAACCAGGGCTACCCAAGCCATAGGGGAAACCAAGGGCCTCAATAACAGTCACCAGGGGTTGTACAACCTCAGTTTGCCTGATGCAGAGTGGGAGAAAAATCTAGGCAGATTTTACAGGGAAGGTGAAACATTGGCTGACTCTTGAAGAATGGATGCTAGTTTAAATGATGATGGTTTTCAGGAAATGCATGATTAAGTAGGCATCTACTGCTTGGATTCCCAACTGACTGAGCCCACTTTCCCCCTTTAGTGGGAACACTTATTCACCTCATTCTGTTAAGAAATATTGTCCAAAACTTAGATATAAGACAAAAATACAATTACACGTCCTTTCACTGTCATACTGGAGTATTGCCTAACAGGCCTGCTCAAGCTACTCTGGAGGATGTACCTTTGTTTGACTTGTTAATTATTATTATTATTATCAGGGCCCAAACTCTGTTGATTTGTAGGTTTCTGTTAGAAATGCACATGATTTGTATTCAGTAGAAAAGGCAACCCCAAAGATTACAATTTATTGCTCTGTAGGACACTAAGCAGATTTGCCTCTAACCTAGCTAACTTATTTCAGCATGCTTTCCCTGACTCTGCATAAGCCTCTTTTCCTCGAATTCTCCTTGGACAACCTTTATCATCTTGTTGATTCCCTCATTAGATGAGTGAAATAAATATTTGGCACATGCGTACTTTATATTTGATGAGAGTCATGTTTTTAACTCTTGGATAATTATACTTTGGCATTTAACAAATATTTATTGGACAACTTTTATAGGCAAGGCAATGTGCTAGGGGCAGGGAATACAACAGAGAACAAGATAGACAAGGTCTCTACCTTAATGGAGCAACCATTCTAGAGGGGGAGAAATAGTAAGCAAACCAATAAATTATAGATTGTAAATACAAAAAAAAAAAAGTCAAACCCATTGCTATCAAGTCAATTCCGACTCATAGTGACCCTATAGGACAGAGTAGAACTGCCCCATAGAGTTTCCAAGGAGTGGCTGGTGGATTTTCAACTGCCAACCTTTCGGTTAGCAGTCAAGCTCTTAACTACTACATCACCAAGGCTCCAATTGTAAACGGGACAATAAAACACATAAGGTGCTGTGACACAGATTATTGGGGGAGAGGATTCAAGGAAGGCCCCTCTGAGAACGTGACATTTAAGCTGAGACTTGAAAGAGACAAGCCAGCCCGATGAAGAGGTGGGGGAAAAGGGCTCCAGGAAGAGGGAACTGACAAGCACAAGGACCCTGCCGTGGGGCTGAGTCTATCATGTTTTAGAAACTAGAAAGAGGCCAGTGTGGCTAGGGTAGAATGATCAAAGGAAAGAGATAAGGTCAAAGTAGTATAGAAAATAAGTCCACAGACTTAGAATTTAATGTAAGGCTTTGTCATTTACTAAAAACTAAGTGAGGAACGGGGTCACTGGGTGGTGCAAACGGTTAATGTGTTCGGGCTGCTAACCAAAAAGTTGGAAGTTTACGTTCATCCAGAAGCACCTTGGAAGAAAGTCCTGGCAATCTATTTCCAAAAAATCAGCTATTAAAAACCCTCTGGTAATTCTATGTCTAACTTTTTGAGAAACTGCCAAATTCCTTTCCTGAAATCTCTATTTCTTGTTCCAACGATTATAAGCAGTGTCTTCTTCACTCCTCCATTTGTTAAAAGAAAAAAAAGTTCTGCCTTCCCCTTAAACTCTCCTCCGTACTCTACCTCCCACTTTCTGACATCTGTAATTTTACTTTCACATTGTCAAGGCCAGTAAGGTTTACATTGTGTTCTATAACCATAATTTACTTCTCCATGCTTTGTCTGAGTCCCTGGGTGGTGCAAATGGTTAAGCGCTTGACTACTAGCCAAAAGGTTGGCAGTTCAAACCCACCCAGAGATGTCTCAGAAGAAAAGACTGGCAATCTACTTCTGAAAAATCACTCACGGAAAACCCTGCGGAGTACAGTTGCACTCTGACACACATGGGGTCACCATGATCTGGAATAAACTCAACGGCAGCTGGTTTTTTTAAGGAAGGTTGAAGGGGAATGTTCACCAGCCAGAAGCTGGGTGACTCCCACACCTTAGTTCTTCTAATGTATCAAAGTATAGGCTTTCTTTTAGCTTTCTGTCATGGTTTAAATAACGTCCCCCCAAAAATGTGTGTATCAATTTGGCTGGACCATGATTCCCAAAATTGTGTGGTTGGCCTGCATTTTGTGACTGTAATTTTATGTTAAAGAGGATTAGGGTGGGATTGTAACACCACCCTTACCCAGGTCATATCCCTGATCCAATGTAAAGGGAGTTTCCCTGGGGTGTGGCCTGCACCACCTTTTACCTTACAAGAGATAAAAGGAAAGGAAGCAAGCAGAGAATGGGGGATCTCATACCATCAAGAAACCAGTGCCAGGAGCAGAGCGCATCCTTTGGACTGGGGTCCCTGCGCAGAGAAGCTCCTAGTCCGGGGGAACACCGAAGAGAAGAAGGCCGACAGAGAGAGAAAGCCTTCCCCTGGTGCTGAAACCCTGAATTTGGACTTTTAGCCTACTTTACTGTGAAGAAATAACTAAGACACCTTCCATAATATTTGCCTGGGTGGAACAAACAGTTTGCACTTGAGTACTAACCTAAAGGTTGGCAGTTCAAACCCACCCAGTGATGCTGTGGAAGAAAGCGCTGGCAATCTGCTTCCATAAAGGTTTCAGCCAAGAAAATCTTATGCAGCAGTTCTACTCTGTAACACATGGGGTCGTCATGAGTCAGAATCGACTCAAAGGCAACGGGTTAGGCTTTTTTTTTTAATGTTAGCATCTTACATAATCACAGTACATTTCTCAAAAATAAAAAATTAACACTGATACAATATTATTAACTAAACTACAGTTTATTCAGATTTCCTCAGTTTTTCCATGAAAATGTGGTTTTTTTTCTGTTCCAGGATACCACGTTGTATCATTTGTCACCTCTCCTTAGTCTCCTCCAGTCTGTAACAGTTTCTTGGTCTTTCCTTATCTTTCATGACCTTAACACTTTTGAAGAGTGTCAGGTATTTTGTAGAATGTTCCTCAGTTTGGGTTTGTCTAATGTTTACTCAATGATTTGACTGAGGTTTTGAATTTTGAGGAAGAATACCACAAAGGTGATGTGATAGGCTTTCTTTTAACACATATGCAACTTAAGACCCTGTCTGAGAATTGTCTTGTGAAACTCAGTAGAGGAGGGATTTTGTGATATTCAGGCAAAGAAAGGGAAATTCATGAAACTCAGACTGGGGAGAGAGGTTTCATGTTATTTCACAAAGAAGGGGAAACCTTGCGATCATAGGTTGTTGTTGTTAGGTACTGTCGAGTTGGTTCCAACTCACAGCGACCACATGTACAACAGAACGAAACACTGCCCAGTCCTGCGTCATCCTCGCAATCGTTGTTATGCTTGAGCCCATTGTTGTAGCCAGTGTGTCAATCCATCTCATAAAGGGTCTTCCTCTTTTTCACTGACCCTCTACTTTACCAAGCATGATGTCCTTTTCCAGGGACTGATCCTTCCTGACAACATGCCCAAAGTATGTAAGATGTAGTCTCGCCATCCCTGCTTCTAAGGAGCATTCTGGCTGTACTTCTTCCAAAACAGATCTGTTCATTCTTTCAGCAGTCCACGGTATAGTCAATATTCTTCACCAACACCACAATTCAAAGGCATCAATTCTTCTTCGGTCTTCCTCATTTGGGGTCCAGCTTTCACATGCATATGAGGAGACTGAAACACATGGCTTGGGTCAGGTGCACCTTAGTCTTCAAGGTGATGTCTCTGTTTTTCAACAATTTAAAGAGATGTTTTGCAACAGATTTGCCCAATGCAATGGGTCTTTTGATTTCTTGACTGCTACTTGAACGTGTGTTGATTGTGGATCCAAGTAAAATGAAGTCCTTGACAACTTCAATCTTTTATCCGTTTATCATGATGTTGCTTATTGGTCCAATTGTGAGGATTTTTGTTTCCTTTATGTTGAGGGGTAATCTATACTGAAGGTTGTGGTCTTTGATCTTCATCAGTAAGTTGTTAAAGTCCTCTTCCCTTTCAGCAAGCAAGGTTGTGTCATCTGCATAACACAGGTTGTTAATGAGTCTTTCTCCAAGGTTAGAAATTCAAAAGCCTGGCTTCAATAAAAGATGCTATTAGCCTACATTTCAAGTGGGACACAGTGTGCAGTAAATCTTAAAGGGCTAGTATTTTGCTGAGATTGTAACTTTTTCTCTATCTGACAGTTTAGGCAACATGGTCATGCACAATCATGTTTGAATTTTGTTCCAAGGCCAGTGGGAAGTTGATGAAGGGTTTTAGGCTGGAGACAGGCATTCCCAGCTGAGGAAACAGAATATTGAAAGGTGTGAAGGCATGAGTGAGGAAGCACTTAGAACATTCAATAATTGTTCTGGCTGGAGAGTAGGATGAGCAGAGGGAAACTGTGAGAAATAAAATTAGGAAGGAATCAGGGGTCAGAACAAAAAGAATCTTTTATACTATGTCACAGCATTTGGGATCTTATAAATGACCTGAAGTCAACAGTTGACTTCATTCTGGACCTTGGTTGAAAACTCAACTCTATCTACATACCTTGCAAATTCAAGCCACTAACTCCAGGGAATCACCAGGCTGATGAGCAGGTGGAATGCTGCAAGTCACATCATCTAGTCAAATGATGTTCCTTGCTGTCATTTGGTCAAGTGTTACCTATTATCAGTCGATGCAGAAAAGGCATTTGACAAAGTCCAACACCCATTCATGATAAAAACTCTCAACAAAACAGGAATAGAAGGGAAATTCCTCAATATAAGTAAGGGCATTTATACAAAGCCAACAGCCAACATCATCCTAAATGGAGAGACTTTGGAAGTA
>NW_004444071.1:3583235-3584811 GCF_000243295.1 Trichechus manatus latirostris | reverse complement strand
AATACCATTTACAATAGCCCCCAAGAAGATAAAATACTTAGGAATAAATCTAACCAGAGATATAAAAGACCTATACAATGAAAACTACAAGACACTACTGCAAGAAACCAAAAGAGACCTGCATAAGTGGAAAAACATACCAATGTTGTGAAAATGTCAATTCTACCCAAAGCGATCTACAGATACAATGCAATCCCGATCCAGATTCCACCAGCATTATTTAATGAGACGGAGAAACAAATCACCAACTTCATATGGAAAGGGAAGAGGCCCCGAATAAGTAAAGCATTACTCAAGAAGAAGAACAAAGTAGGAGGCCTCACACTACCCAATTTTAGAACCTATTTTACCGCCACGGTAGTCAAAACAGCCTGGTACTGGTACAACAGATACATAGACCAGTGGAACAGAATTGAAAATCCAGACATAAATTCATCCACCTATGAGAAGCTGATATTTGACAAAGGCCCAAAGTCCATTAATTGGGGAAAAGACAGTCTCTTTAACAAATGGTAGTGTCATAACTAGATATCCATCTGCAAAAAACTGAAAAAAGACCCATACCTCACACCGTGTACGAAAACTAACTCAAAATGGATCAAAGACTTAAATATAAAATCAAAAACGAAAAAGATCATGGAAGAAAAAATAGGGACAATGCTAAGGGGCCCTAATACATGGCATAAACTGAATACGAACCATAAGTAACAATGCACAAGCACCAGAAGAGAGACTAGATAACTGGGAGCTCCTAAAAATTAAACACTTATGCTCATCAAAAGACTTCACCAAAAAAGTCAAAAGACAACCTACAGACTGGGAAAAAAATTTTGGCTGTGACAAATCCGATCAGCATCTAATCTCTAAAATCTACAAGATACTGCAAAACCTCAACAACAAAAAGACAAATAACCCAATCAAAAAATGGTCAAAGGATATGAACAGGTACTTTGCCAAAGAAGATATGCAGGTGGCTAACAGACACATGAAGACATGCTTAGGATCATTAGCCATTAGAGAAATGCAGATCAGAACTACAATGAGATATCATCTCACCCCAACAAGGCTAGCATTAATCCAAAAAACACAAAATAATAAATGCTGGAGCAGTTGTGGAGAGACTGGGACACTTATACACTGTTGGTGGGAATGTAAAATGGTACAACTACTTTGGAAATCGATATGGCGCTTCCTTAAAAAGCTAGAAGTACCATATGATCCAGCTATCCCATCTCCTAGAGAAATAAGAGCCAACACACAAATAGATAAATGCATACCCATGTTCATTGCCACACTGTTCACAATAGCAAAAAGATGGAAACAACCTAGGTGCCCATCAACAGATGAATGGATAAACAAATTATGGTATATCCACACAATGGAATACTATGCAATGATAAAGAACAACGATGAAACCGTGAAACATAACATGGAGGAATCTGGAGGGCATTATGCTGAGTGAATTTAGTCAGTCACAGAAGGACAAATATTGTATAAGGCCACTACTATAAGAAATCAAGAAAAGGTTTAAACACAGAAGAAAACATTCTTTGATGGTTACAAGGGTGGGGAGGGA
>NW_004444071.1:3552531-3581328 GCF_000243295.1 Trichechus manatus latirostris | reverse complement strand
AGAGGGTTGACGTGTCGTGGGGTTGTTAACCAATGTCATAAAATAATATGTGTACTACTGTTTAATGAGAAACTATTTGTTCTGTAAACCTTCACCTGAAGTACAATAATAAATAAATAAATAAAGATAAGGAAAAGGAAAAAAATAATAATAATCCGAGAAGCTGGACTACATGAAGAAGAACGTGACATCAGGATTGGAGGAAGACCCATTAATAACCTTCGACATGCAAATGATGCAACCTTGCTTGCTGAAGGTGAAGAGGACCTGAAGCACTTACTGATGAAGATCAAAGACTACAGCCTTCAGTATGAATTACTCCTCAATATAAACAGAACAAAAATCCAATATGCAACATCATGATAAACGGAGAAAAGATTGAAGTTGTCAAGAATTGATTTTACTTGGATCTACAATCAACACCCGTGGGAACAGCAGTCAGGAAATCAAAGGATGTACTGCATTGGACAAATCTTCTGTAAAAGATCTCTTAAAAGTGTTAAGTGTTGAGAAGCAAAGATGTCTCTTTGAGGACTAAGATGCACCTGACCCAAGCCGTGGTATTTTCAATTGCCTCGTATACTTGTGAAAGCTGGACAATGAATAAGGAAGATAGAAGGAGAATTCATGCGTTTGAATTACGGTGTTGGAAAGAATATTGAATATACCATGGACTGCCAGAAGAATGAATAAATCTGTCTTGGAAGAAGTACAGCTACAATGCTTCTTGGAAGGGAGGATGGTGAGATTTGGTCTCACGTACTTTGGACATGTTATCAGGAGGGACCAGTCCCTGGATGGATTGACACAGTGGCTGCAACAATGGGCTCAAATGTGGCAATGATTGTGAGGATGGCACAGGACCGGTCGTGTTTCATTCTGTGGTACATAGTGTAGTTTTAAGTGCAAACCAACTCGACAGCACCTAACAATACCAACCACCTGAATCAAGACTGGCAATTCTGGGTTTACCAGATAAGCGGGATAAAGCAGGGCAACCAAATGTGCTCTGTTACCTCCATAATTCAAGCCACTCTGAAAATCTAAGAGCATATCTACCCATTTTTCAGTCCACCGTTGTTGTTAGAAAACCCTGGTGGTGCAGTGGTTAAGTACTACAGCTGCTAACCAAAAGGTTGGCAGTGTGAATCCACCAGGCGCTTCTTGGAAACCCTATGGGGCAGTTCTACTCTGTCCTGTAGGGTCACTATGAGTTGGAATCGACTCAATGGCAATGGGTTTTTGTCTTTTCGTGTTGTTGTTAGGTGACGTCCAGTCAATTTTCAACCATAATGACCCCATGCAACAGAATAGACTGCCCCATAAGGTTTCCTAGGCTGTAATTATTACAGGAGTAAATCACCATGTCTTTCTCCTGCAGAGCTGCTGGTGGGTTTGAACCGCCAGCCTTTCGGTTAGCAGATGAGCGCTTAACCGTTGCACCACCAGGGCTCCTTTTCATTCCACTAGGCCCTCGCAATTAAGCCCTGTGAACACATGGTACGTAGTACACACCAGACACTGTACTAGACTCCCCACCCCAACCACCCCCCACAATAGCTCTTAGTGGCCTGGCCCAAATGTCACCTCCTCGGCAAATTTTTCCTTGACTTCACCACAGGCAGAACTAATGGTTTTCTCTTTCTCTGTGCCAATACAGTTATTTATACATGAAGCAAACCCTTGGCATTCATGTATTTAACAGCCCTAGTTTTTCCTATTCAGATTGACTCTTAAAGTGTAGTCATTTGTCCTTTTGCCAAAGAACAGGCTTGAACTGTTGTCTGTGAACAGCTGGGAAACAAGAGTGAGTCATCTCCTCTTGGAGGCCTTTCTTGATACTGCAGCCCAGCCAGGCCCAGATTGGTAGGCCTCTGAATCAGTCGGTTACTTCCAGCTCTATCAGGAAACGGGAGCAACATTGTTTAATTATTTCACATAACAACAAGTCTAAGGGTTGATAGTTCTAGGATTTGCTCAGCTGACAGCTCCTCAGCAATGGCAGGGCTCTGACCTTTGCAAGTCTCTTGGCCATGCCCACATGATTACAAGACAGCCACAGCAAATACAAAAATTATCTCTTCATGTAACCCCACTCAAGGTAGGGGTTCCCATCTCACTTTTACCAGAAAGCAAAAATCCACATAGAAGTCCTCTCACAGTCTTTCCCTTCCATTTCATTGGCTGGAACTGTGTCACATATCAAACTCTAAACCAATCATAGAACAGGTAAACCAGATGTCTATGCTTGATTTAGATTAAACCAAAAAACCAAACCTGTTGCCGTTGAGTCCATTCCGACTCAGAGCGACCCTATAGGAAAGAGCAGAATTCCACCATAGGGTTTCCAAGAAGAGCCTGGTGGATTCAAACTGCCAACCTTTTGGTTAGCAACCAAACTCTTAACCACTATGCTATCAGGGTTCCTGATTTAGAATAAAAATAATAATAATTTAATAACTGTTGCCATCGAGTCGATTCCGACTAATAGTGACCCTATAGCAACCCTATAGGACAGAGTAGAACTGCCCCACGGGGTTTACCAAAGAGCAGCTGCTGACCTTTTGGTTTGCAGCCCAGCTCTTTACCACTAAGCCACCAGGGCTTCTGATTTAGATTAGTGATCCTCAAAATACGGTCCTCAGACCAGGAGCATCAGCATCACCTAGAAACCTGTTAGAAATGCAAATTCTCAGGCCCCACCTCAGACCTACTGAATCAGAAACTCTGGAGGTGGGTCCCAGCAATCTGGGTTTTAACAAGCCCTCCAGTTGATTCTGACCCAAGCCAAGATTTGAGAATCACTGGCCTAGATCAATCATGGATCATCCTGAGCCTAGGGGAGAGGTCCACCTACCTGAGTATGTTGCCTCCTAGAGTAAAATCAAGATTCTATAAACTAAGGAGTCCCTGAATACTGCAAACAGTTAAGAGCTTGGCTACGAGCCAGAAGTACCTCAGAAGAAAGACCTGGCAGAAATTTTATTTCTGGAAAAATTCGCCATTGAAAACCTCAGAGAGTACAGTTCTATTCTAATCCACGTGAGGTTGCCATGAGTTGGAATCAACATAAAAGCAATGGTTTTTTTTTTTTTTTTTAATAAACTAAAGAAGAAAAGGAGCCCTGGTGGCACAGTGGTTAAGAACTCTGGCTGCTAACCAAAAGGTCGGCAGTTTGAATCCACCAGCCGCTCCTTGGAAACACTATGGGGCAGTTCTACTCTGTCTTATAGGGTCGCTATAAGTCGGAATCAACTCAACAGCAACAGGTAAAGAAGAAAAGGTGAATACTGCCAAGTAAATAGCACCCTTTTACTATTTCCATTTAAAATATCACTTATTACAATATGCATCCCTAGATTTTCTTGCTTGACCCCGACTCGCCTACAAGTGTCTTGAGAACATGAATTTTGTCTTATTCGAGTTTCTACCCGTAGTACAATAGAAGACACTCAATAAATGTTTGCTGGACAAATGAATAAATATTAAAGTGGATTCTCCTTTCTGATTGCCTATACCCTTAACAGCTGCTTCCTGCTGCCTTCCACTCAAGGAACAGTTTCATCTTAGTGAGCCAAGAGCCGTCTCTTCCAGGGCATCTGAGAACAATTATTCCTTTGCATATAGGTGCAAGTGGAGGCTCTGGCTTCCTGAAGGCATGTTGGATCTTTGAGCATTCATTTTGTGCAGGAGTGTCCCCAGAGAGCACTGCTGTACAATAGCACAGAGCTGAACATGCTGATTGTATAACTGAATTCTGGCTGGCAATCTTTCTCAGAGGCAGCTATGTGCTTAGAGTCAAACATGACCTGGAAATAAGCCTACAAGCAGAAGCCTTCATTCACAGCAAGGGCAGTTTTGGAGACACTGTCGGGTATCAGCAGCACTCATTTTGCTCTGCCCACACAGTGACTGGGACCAGCCTCTTGGGTTTTATGGAGCCATTTGTATTAGTAGGACCTAACTTGAACTTTGGTTGTAAATGACAGAAACCCAGATGCCGAATGGTGGAAATAAGGGGGTAAAGGTGTTGCTGTTTGTTGCCGTCAAGTCAGTTCCAACTCATGTGTGCAGAATGGGACTGTTCTATAGGGCTTCAAGGCTGTGACCTTTTGGAAGCAGATCACCAGGCCTGTCTTCTGATGCACTTCTGGGTGGGTTCAAACTGCCAACCTCTCGGCTAGTGCTTAATGGTTTGCACCACCCAGGGACTCCACAAGGGTGGTTTACAGGTACATCTAACTGAAAAGTCCTGGGGTGATATTGGTTTCAGCAGCAGCTGGATCCAGATGCCCAGACAATGTTCTCAGGAACTTTCTCTCTTCATAACTCAACTGGATCTCTTCTAGGTTGGCTTCATTCTCAGGCAGGCTTTCACAAAACAAGCCACAAGCAACTCCAGACTTATGTCCCATCCATTCAGCACTCTCAGTAGCAGTGTGTCAGCAAAAGTGTCAGCAAACTTCCTAGGGCTGACTCTCAACAACCTAACTTAAGTCTCGTGGACATTCCGGTACCAATCACTGTGACCAATTGCTTAGGCCCAGCTTGGGATGGGGGCATTGGGTTACGCAGGGGTCAGTCTCACCTGAACCACGAGGAATGAGAGTAAGGAAAGATGTTCCCCCATGCAAAATGATAGTGCTGGTACCAGAGGAGGGGAAATGGCTGCCAGGAGGCAAAGCTCACAGATGTCCAGTCTACCACCATTCCTTATTTTGAGTCTCTGAGTAACACTTCATGAAAAAAGCACCCACGTACATAAAGAGCTGAGCATCCTTTTCCAAAACAAGGCAGAAAATAGAAGTGTCTCTTAAATAGTGCAGACTCTTTCCCACTGGCTTGAAATAGTTCCAGCCCTACTGAGCAGGGCTGGGGGATGGCACCAACAACCTCACTCTATGTAATTTAATCCTCCGGAGCATCTGCGCTGAATATTCAGCACAATGACCAGCCCTCCCCCCTGCTCTAGTCCTCCCAGTCCCCCACCTCCTCTGTCCCATGGTTTCTTGGCCTGCTTTGATGTCTTTTGTAATCATCAGTTAACATCTGCGATATTTTATTTGTGGCAGGAAAGATTTTTTTTTTCCTCTGCTACACTTCTTCCTCCTGGGGTTGAATACAAAATAGATTAGAATAATAAAATGAGGCAGACATACTTTTAACATCTAAAGATTGGTTAAACTGGGAAGTGTCAAAGGTTTGGATACTTCCGTCTGCTACTCCTTCGGGTAAGTCCATGCAGAGGCCTCTGTCCCCCTCTCTCCCCAGCACTCTCCTGGCTCAAAGCCCTGGATCCATCCAGGAAAGAACTGGATGAAGCTGAAGTATTGACAAACAATTCTAGAAGAGGCGGAAAATTGAGGATAAAGGGGAAGGGGCTAAGGGAAGGAAGAGCCACAGCAAAGAGGTAGAGAACATGGGAAATCCAATGTGGTAGAAATGAAAGCAAGACATCTCACTGTCTTCTGTTGTTGTTAGCTGTTGTCAAGTTGATCCCGACTCATAGTGACCCCATGTGTGCAGAGTAGAACTGTGCTCCGTAGAGTTTTCAAGGCTGTGACCTTTACCTTTCAGAAGCAGACAGACAGGTCTATCTCCAGAGGAGCCTCTGGGTGGGTTCGAACCACTAACTTTTCAGCTAGTAGCAGCCCTTAACCGTTTCCACCACCCAGGACTCTCACTGTCTTCTAGAGGGGCCTTTTTTTCCACATCTGCACATAGATGTTGCAAGCTATATGTGGACATTTAGCCTTTAAACTGATGACAAAATCAAGGCCCTACCCAGCCCCCCAGGTTTTACCAGAAGCAAGAGAGCTAATGAAATAACTGAATGATGGACAGCAAAGGAAGAAGCCGCAATCTGGTTCAAACAGTTCTCAAAAACTGAGGCTTCCCACACCAGAAGGGATGCTGGTAAAACAGGGCAGAGAGGCCAGCCCCAACTCTCCAGCTCCCCCTGCGTACCCTCTAATGACAGTCTTCCAGAGTCAGCGTCTGTGCTTCATCAGCTAATCCATTTGAGACGTGGATCAGACAGCTACTTCCTATCCAACACGGGGATAAACGGATGGAACTACTTGTTTATTTTAAAAAGATTCAACTAGTAAATTGCATAGAACAGTGCACCATAAAAAGGGATATTTTGCTGATTTGAAAACCTCTAGTGAATTCATTTCTCAAATAAATATATTTCTTCTCTTCTAACCAAATCCATTGCCACTGAGTCGATTCTGACTCATAGCGACCCCGTAGGACAGAGTAGAACTGTCCCATAGGGTTTCCAAGGAGTGGCTGGTGGATTCAAACTGTAGACCTTTTGGTTAGCACAGAGCTCTTAACCACTGAGCAACCAGGGCTCCTCTTTTCTTCTAAGCCATGGTATTTCCAACTGTCTCATATGCATGAGAAAGCTGGACAATGAAAAAGGAAGACGAAAGAAGAATTAATGCATTTGAATTACAGTGTTGGTGAAGAATATTGAATATACCATGAACTGCCAGAAGGATAAATAAATCTGTCTTGAAAAGCAGTTCAGCCAGAATGCTCCTTAGATATAATGAATCCTTTTCAGTGACCCACCTCTTTCTTCCTAGCAAGCAGTCAAGCAGAAGCCAACTTCTTTATTTCTGGGTTTTTTTGATGGGGCACTTCCTTTCCTCCTATAGATCCCAAACACTCATTTGATTTTCCTCCTCCCTCTTCAATGCTGCTGCCTTCTCTGTCTTTCATACCTATATTGATCTGGGTTGTTTGTGGCAGACAAGAACCCTCTCTAGCAAGTTTAAGCAGAAGGAATTAATGAAAGAGCATTAGTCATTGTTTGTTGTAAAGGGTTAATGCACTTGGCTGCTCACCGAAAGGTTAGAGGTTAAGTCAAGTGTACCCAGAGGCATCTTGGAAGAAAGGCCTGGTAATCTACTTCTGAATAATCAGCCACTGAAAAGCCTATGGAGCACACTTCTACTCTGACACACGTGGGGTTGCCTTGACTCGACAGCAACTGGTAGGTGGCCTAAAGCATTTCTAAGAGAACTAAGGAACCGGCCTTTAGGTGCTACACAGCCACCCATTAGACTCTTCCAACAACAACCTCACTACTGCCACCATGCACCACTTAGCATCTCTGAACAGGATTCTCTTTATAATCCCAGGGGGCGTTTTTCATACTGTAACAATCTTAGATTTGTTTATCATTACAATTCCCAGAAGTTGGTGTTTTGCCCTAACATATCAGTACACTAATGACAGTTTCTTGACAGATGGGGGTCTCCGGGTGGTACAAACAGTTAAGCCCTTGACTACTAGCTAAAAGGCTGGCAGACCAAACCCACCCAGCAGCACCTCAGAAGACAGACCTGGTGATCAGCTCTGCGAAGATCACAGCCTGGAAAACCCTATGAAGCAGTTCTACTCTGCACACATGGGGTTGCCATGAGTCATAATCGACTTGGGAAACTAACAGCAATAACAATAGGAAGGGTTGATTGTCTTTTCTAGTTAATACAGAGATGCTGTCTGCATGGGTTAGCAGCAACAATGTCTATGTCATTAGATATTGAATAATGCAAACTGCACCACAGCTTTTCAGAAGAACGAAAAACCTCTAAAATGGTGTTTGCCTAAAGATCCAGTCTCCTTACCCTCAGCCACAGCCTCACTTCCACCTTGAAGACTCACTCAGGAGTGTGTCTGGTTAAATGGCAATCGTATGGGGAACCCTAGCTGCAAAGGAGCCTAGTAAATGTAGCCTTTTGCCATCCAGTGCCTGCATACAGGAATGTGCAGAATGGTTGTTCTGCCAACCAATCTACAGGGTTGATGATCTCTGAGATTTGCAGTAGAGTACATCATGTCTCCTTATTCCCCCTGCTTTGCTGCCTCTGGGAAAAAAACACTCAGCCTTGCAGCTTTAAAATATTCCACTGATCTCTGTGTTTGAAAACCTGAGGAGCCATGCTGGAGGGAAAGATTTTGGAATCAGCAAATAGATCCTTTTTTATGGTGCACTATGCTTTGCAATTTATTAGCTGAATATTGTATATTTACAAAGATACTGAAAATCTCAAAGTATTCTCTCTGTATTATTTCTTCAGTCTATATTGAAATGCAAATGAAACTTCTGGCTCAACTAGGTAATCTGAACACACACATTAATAATCTACTGACACCTCATCAAAATGACAGCAAAGGAAGAGAATGGAAGAGGAATCAACAGCTAAGGGAGTCCAGGGGCATTAGAGCGGAAGAAGCTGCTGCCTTGACTACATAGGGAGGGTCAGACCCAGAGGAGGAAGCTGACTTGTGACCTGAGGGGCAGAGTTCCACAAAAGGTCTGTAACAAGTGGTCAAGCAGTCCCTTAATAGCAGTGGCTACTGCCGCTGCTAGGCTGGCTAACTCACCACACGTCCATAGATTCGGCCTGTAAGGAAACAAGTCCAAATGAACGTAGACAGGTTATTACTCATAGCATAGCAGGTAGCATGAACACCATGTTCCCATCAGATATTCTTGCCGCCCAAGCCTCAAGGGGGTGACCCTGAGCAGACCTCCGGCAAATACCGCACCCACAGCTGAGGAACACGAGTTTATGAGACCCTCAATCTTATGAGGAATCTAAAAGCAAATCTGCCCCACCTTTGCCCGGGAGGAGGACATTATCTTTATTCTACCAGTCAGAAGACAAAACTGTCATGTGACCAGATGAGAAATTATTGCTAGCTTCCAAGAATGTTTGCAATCTCGCAAAGACTGTCCAGGGCAAAAGCTGTTATAAAATGTGCAGAAACACCATGGAGAATTGCCTCTCAGCATTCTGTAGCTATGGCAGAGGCAGATGGAGAAGTGAAGTGGAAAACAGGGGTAAGCATGTTTGTGTGGGAGGGCAATGCCTAACTACTGCTCAAAAAACAAACGAAACAGTTGCACTGAGTCGACTCCAACTTATGGCGACCCCAGGTGTGTCAGAGTAGAACTGTGCTCCCTAGGATTTTCAATGGCTGATTTTTCAGAAGTAGATTGCAGGCCTTTTCTACAAGGCACCTCTGAATGAACTCCAACCTCCAACCTTTTAGTTAGCAGTGAAGGGCATTAACCATTTGTACCACCCAGGGACTCCAAGTCGAAATCGACTTGATGGCAGTAGGTTTGGTTTTTTTTGGTTTTGGAGCTCCAAACACTGTTCTACACCCTTCAAATTCTAGAACCAATGCAGGGGATTTTACCTCATGAGTTTAAGGGTACCTGGCCTCCTTTCCTTGGGCTTATTCATGTCCCAGGATGTTAGGAAGTGTGGGCTGGATGTACAATGGAATATTGTTCAGCCATAAAGAGAAATAAAGTTCTGGTACATGCTATGACATGGATGAACCTTGAAAACGTACTGAGTGAAATAAGTCAGACACAGACACAAAAAAACAAATATTATATGATTCCACTTATATGAAATATCTAGAATAGGCAAATGCACAGAGACAGAAAATTAGTGGTTACCAGGGGCTGGCAGGAAGGAATAATGAGGAATTATTATTTAATGCGTACTGACTTTCTGTTGAGGAGCACTGGTGGTGCAGTGGTTAAGTGTTTAGCTGTTAACCGAAAGTTGGTGGTTCGAACCCACCAGCCTCTCCTTAGGAGACAGATGTGGCAGTCTGCTTCTGTAAAGATTTCCAGACTTAGAATCCCCAAGGGGCATTTCTACTCTGTCCTATATCACCATGAGTCAGAATTGACTCACTGGCAACAGGCTTTGGTTCTGGGTTTTTTTTGTTGGTTTGTTTTTGAGTTTCTGTTTAGGGAGATGAAAAATATTTGAAAATGGATAGCAGTGATAACTGGACAACATGGTGAGTGTAACTAATGTCACTGGACACTTAAAATGAGAAATGTTTCCTTATACATATTTTACCAAAATTTAAAAAAATTGTTAAACTGGCAAATTTTATTATATATATATTTACCACAATAAAAAAGTGAAAAGAAAAACAGACATTTTAGTTCATTACTTAATGTTAGAAGAGTAACCGATAGAGGTGTGAGCAAATTAAATCTGTGTTGTTCCTAACAGGAACTCAAGAGATAATATCTAAACTTGATAAACCAAGAAATAGCAGTGTAAGCAGAGAATTTAGACACACAGAGGTAATTACCAGAAGACCTAAAAACCAAGTGGTTGCCTCTGGGTAGCAAACTGAGCAGGAGAATGGATGACACTTTTTATTATAAACATTTATGTAAAATTTAATTTTTTTAAATCATGTGCCTATATTATATTACAAACAGAGAAAATATTGAAGTTGTCAAGGATTTTATTTTACTTAGATCCACAATCAATGCTCATGGAAGCAGCAGTCAAGAAATCATTGTATTTCACTGGACAAATCTGCTGCAAAAGACCTCTTGAAAGTGTTAAAAAGCAAAGATGTCACTTTGAGGACTAAGGTGCTCCTGACCCAAGCCAAGGTATTTTCAATTGCCTCATGTGCACACGAAAGCTGGACAATGAATGAGGTTGGAAGAAGAATTGACATCTTTGAATTATGCTGTTGGCAAAGAATATTGAATATACCATGGACTGCCAGAAAAACAAACAGATCTATCTTGGAAGTACAGCCAAAATGCTCATTAGAAGCAAGGATGGCAAGACTTCGTCTCACATACTTTGAACATGTCATCAGGAGGGACCAGTCCCTGGAGAAGGACATCATGCTTGGTAAAGTAGAGGGTCATCGAAAAAAAGGAAGAACCTTAATGAGACGGATTGATACAGTGGCTGCAACAATGGACTCAGACATAGCAATGATTGTGAGCATGGCTCAGGATCAGGCAGTGTTTCGTTCTGTTAAACCTAGGGTCACTATGAGTCGAAACTGACTCAACAACACCTAACAACAACAACGTATTATAAACATTTATCGCTGCTCTTGTCATTTATTTTTTAAACCAGGTATATATTTATTCTATACAATGAAAAATATAATAAGTTCGATCAATATATAAACAAAAATATAATAAGTTTGATCAATATATAAACGAAAAGCCATTAACACTTTGGTATAATGATGATGACTCCATATGGCGCCTATAACCAATCTAAGTAACCTGAGGCTCTTCTTTCCTACCAAGTTAAACTTGCTAAGTCTGGGAAAAGGGGGTAGCTCCCAGCAAAACTAGAAGTTGGCAAAATATGCCCTTGGTGTTTTCCCACCGTTCTGACATCACTCCCTCCCGACCCTCTCCCATTCCCATTTCTATCCCAGGTGCCAATCCCATTAATTCCTGCTAATTTTTTTTTCCTTACTGTAGTAGGTATGCAGCCCTGGTGGCGCAGTGGTTAAGCGTTTGGCTGCTAACCAAAAGGTTGGCAATTCGAATCCACCAGCTGTTCCCTGGAAACTCTATGGGGCAGTTCTACTCTGTCCCATAGGGTCACTATGAGTCAGAATCAACTTGACAGCAACAGGTTTGGGGTTTTTTGGTAATAAGTATATATCTAACAAAACATTTACTACTTTAACATTGTGTCACATGTACCATTCAGTGACATTAATTATGTTCATTATGTTGTGCAACCATCATCACTATCCGTTTCCAACTTTTTCCATCACCCTTAACAGAAGCTCAATGCTCCCGAAGCAATTACTCCCTCTCATTCCTTCCATTCCACCCCCAGTAACCACTAATAAACTTTGGTCTCTATACATTTGCCAATTCTAGACATTTCATACATTGTTGTTGTTAGGTGCTGTGGAGTCGTTTCTGACTCATAGAGACCCTATGTACAACAGAACAAAACACTGCAAGGTCCTGCGCCATTCTCACAATCATTGTTATACTTGAGCCCATTGTTGCAGCCACTGTGTCAATCCATCTCCTTGAGGGTCTTCCTCTTTTTCCCTGACCCTCTACTTTACCAAGAATGATGTCCTTCTCCAGGGACTGGTCCCTCTTGATAACTTGTCCAAAGTATATGAGACATAGTCTCTCTATCCTTGCTTCTAAGGAGCATTTGGGTTGTACTTTTTCCAAAAAAGATTTGTTTGTTCTTCTAGCAGTCTATGGTATATTCAGTATTCTTCGCCAATACCATAATTCAAAGACATCAATTCTTCGGTCTTCCTTATTCATTGTTCAGCTTTTGCATGCATATGAGGCGCTTGAAAACACCACGGCTTGGGTCAGGTGCACCTTAGTCTTCAAGGTGACATCTTTGCTTTTCAGCACTTTAAAGAGGTCTTTTGCAGCAGATTCGCCCAACGCAATGCGTCCTTTGATTTCTTGACTGCTGCTTCCATGGGTGTTTGTTGATTGTGGATGCAAGTAAAATGAAATCCTTGACAACTTTAATATTTTCTCTGTTTATCATGATGTTGCTTATTGGTCCAGTTGGGAGGATTTTTGTTTTCTTTATGTTGAGGTGTAATCCGTACTGTAGGCTGTGGTCTTTGATCTTCATCAGTAAGTGCCTCAAGTCCTCTTCACTTTCAGCAAGGTGTGTCATCTGCACATTGCCGGTTGTTCATGAGTCTTCCTCCAATCCTAATGTCTCCTTCTTTTTCATAAAGACCAACTTCTCAGATTATTTGCTCAGCATACAGATTGAATAAATATGGTGAAAGGATACAACCCCAATGCACACCTTTCCTGATTTTAAACTACACAGTATCCCCACGTTCTGTTCAAACGACTGTCTCTTGATCTAAGTACTGGTTCCTCATAAGCACAATTAAGTGTACTGAAATTCCCATTCTTTGCAATGTTATCCACAATTTGTTATGATCCACACAGTCAAATGCCTTTGCATAGTCAATAAAACACAGGTAAACATCTCTCTGGTATTCTCTGCTTTCAGCCATGATCCATCTGACATCAGCTTATTCCACGTCCTCTTCTGAATCTGGCTTGAATTTCTGGCAGTTCTCTGTCAATGTACTGCTGCAGCTGCTTTTGAATGATCTTCAGCAAAATTTTACTTGCATGTGGTATTAATGATATTGTTAGCTAATTTCCGCATTCAGTTGGATCACCTTTCTTTGGAATGGATACAAATACGGATCTCTTCCAATCTGTTGGCCAGGAAGCTGTCTTCCAAATTTCTTGGCAGAGATGAGTGAGGGCTTCTAACACTGCATCTATTTGTTGAAACATCTCAATTGGTATTCTGTCAATTACTGGAGCCCTGTTTTTCACCAATGCCTGCAGTGCAGCTGGGACCTCTTCCTTCAGTACCATTGGCTTTTAATCACATGCTACCGCCTGAAATAGTTGAACATCGACCAATTCTTTTTGGTACGGTGACTCTGTGTATTCCTTCCATCTTCTTTTGATGCTTCCTGAGTCATTTAGTATTTTCCCCATGGACTCCTTCAATATTGCAACTCGAGGCTCGAAGTTTTTCTTTAGCTCTTGCAGCTTGAGAAATGCCGAACATGTCCTTCCCTTTTGGTTTTCTATCTCCATGTCTTTGCACATTTCGTTATAATACTTTGTCTTCTCAAGCCGCCCTTTGAAATCTTCTGTTCAGCTCTTTTACTTCATCATTTCTTCCTTTTGCTTTAGCTACTCTACCTTCCAGAGCAAGTTTCAGAGTCTCTTCTGACATCCATTTTGGTCTTTTCTTTCTCCCCTGTTTTTTTAACGACCTCTTGCTTTCTTAATGTTTGATGTCATTCCACAACTCATCTGGTCTTCCATCATTAGAGTTCAATGTGTCAAATCTATTCTTGGAATGGTCTCTAAATTCAGGTGGGAAATACTCAAGGTTGTACTTTGGCTTTCGTGGATTTGTTCTAATTTTCTTCAGCTTCAACTTGAACTCATGTATGAGCAATTGATGGTCTGTTCCACAGTCGGCCCCTGGCCTTGTTCTGACTGATGATATTGAGCATTTCCATTGTCTCTTTTCACAGATGTAGTTGATTTGATTCCTGTGTATTCCATCTGGTGAGGTCCACGTGTACAGTCACCATTTATGCTGGTGAAAAAAAGTATTTTGCAATGAAGAAGTCATTGGTCTTGCAAAATTCTACCATGCAATCTCCAGCGTCGTTTCTATCACCAAAGCCATATTTTCTAACTAATAGTCCTTGTTCTTTGTTTCCAGCTTTCACATTCCAATCACCGGTAATTATCAATGCATCTTGATTGCATAGTTAGATCAATTTCAGACTGCAGAAGCTGGTAAAAATCTTTAATTTCTTCTTCTTTGGCCTCAGTGGTTGGTGTGTAAATTTGAATAATAGTCATATTAACTGGTCTTCCTTGTAGGCGTATGGATATTATCCTATCACTGACAGCATTGTACTTCAGGATAGATCCTGAAATGTTCTTTTTGATGATGACCGCAACGCCGTTCCTCTTCAATTTGTCATTCCCAGCATAGTAGACCATATGATTGTCCGATTCACAATGGCCAATACCAGTCCATTTCAGCTCACTAATGCCTAGAATATCGATGTTTATGAGTTCCATTTCATTTTTCAAGACTTCCGGTTTTTATAGATTCATACTTCATACATTCTACGTTCTAATTATTAATGGATGTTTGCAGATGTTTCTTCTCATTTCGAGTCATGCCACATCAGCAAATGAAGGTCCCAAAAGCTTCACTCCATCCACTTCATTAAGGTCCTCTACTTTGAGGAGGCAACTCTTCCCCAGTCGTATTTTGAGTGCCTTCCAACCTGAGGGGCTCATCTTCTGGCACTATATCAGACAATGTTTCACTGCTATTCATAAGGTTTTTGCTGGCCAATTTTTTTAGAAGTAGACTGCCAGGTCCTTCTTAGTCTGTCGTAGTCTGGAAGCTCCACTGAAGCCTGTCCACCAAGGGTGGTATTTGAAATACCGGTGGCAATGCTTCCAGTATCACAGCAACGTGCAAGCCACCACAGTACTACAAACTGACACATACGTGGTGGGTAATGATGTAGTCATCCTCCAGTTTGTGATCTGATGTGGTCATCCCCCATTTTCACATAACACCAATCTAGCATAACTACCTGGGCTTTGGAATCTGACCATGTTGATAAGTGAGGGGAGGATGTAATAGGATTTGATAACACATTTAATGATCATTAACAAAAGAACACATTTTTCTTAGCTCTTAGATCTATAATGACACCACAAGGTTAATACAGCAACTTAGTAGACCTCTAGAGCAGTGATCCTCAGTGAGGATAATTTTACCCCCAGGAGGCATTTGGCAATATTTGGAGACATTTTTAGTTGTCACAACTGGGGGAGGAGATGTTACTGGTATTTAGTGGGTAGAGGCCAGGTATGCTGCTAAACATCCTACAATGCACATGACAACCCCTACAACAAAGAATCATCAGGCTCAAAATGTCAGTAGTTCTGAGGTTGAGAGAACCTGCTTTAGAGCTAAAATTTTTTTTTTATTGAGATAATTTGCATAGAGTAAATTCATCTTTTTTTATTTAGTGTGTTTCTATTTTTTGTGTTTTGTTTTATTTAAGTGTTGTCCCTTTAAGTCAAAGAGAGCCCTATTTCATGAGGGAGCAATCAGATTTATAGCCAATAAGAATGATTCAATGTGACTTTTAGGGCCAATAAGGAATGATTTAATGGGAAAGAATTAAGTATCCGAAAGGGCCTAACAGTGCCTGACATCAGTAGGAATTTATTAAGTATTTACCCAATTCATGAATGAAAGAGAGTATTAATACAATGTTCTCTTCAAGCTAGAAATCTAGGTGTCTTCCTTGATACCCTGTCTCTTTCATCTCCCTTATTCAATCAATCACCTAATCCTACTGATTTTACATTTTGAATATCTCTTGAATCAGTCCTTTTCTTTCTCTGGCACTTCCCCCCATCCTAGTTATTACTTTTTCTAATCTGGACTCCGTGGTAGGCCCTGGCCAGGATTGTCGTAAGCCTCATCTGATAAGCTTTCTCAACTACTAGACTGATACTAGAGCAAGACGCAGGAGAAGACAGGAAAAGAGGACCCAGGGGCCTAGATAGCAATCTATGAGTTCATTACAACCAAAGAAATTAAAAAACTGTCTTCCATACTAGTCATGTTGTATGACTTCATGCAATTATCTACAATATGTTTCACCTACCTTGAAGTTAATCCAAGGATGGGTCAGTTACATGTCAAAAACAGAAAGATAGTCTCTAAGGCAATTTTGAGAGAGCTCTAATTTTCTTGGACCTTTAGTGCCAGGACTTAGAGGGAAGATACAAATCATAAAAGAAAGCAGAGAAGAGGAAAATGAAATCTCAGTTGGAACCTTTGAGCTTGGAGTCACCAGAACTGCCAAGGAATCCCACTACTTGCAAGATATTGTAAGTATTCCAGAGCAGGAGCCAGGGCCAGCTTCCTGGGCATGAGACCTGCACAGCCTCACAAAGACCTGTGCTTAGAAGGACTTGGCAATTGTTTAATGCTCTGCTGCTGCTATCTTGAGATTTTTAATAATTTTTGAACAAAAAAACAAAACAAAAAAAAAAACCCATGGCCATCAAGTCAATTCTGACTCATAGCAACCCTATAGGACAGAGTAGAACCGCCCCACAGAGTTTCCAAGGAGCGGCTGCTGGATTGGAAACACTGATCTTTTGGTTAACAATCAAGCTCATAATCACTGTAACCACTTGGGCTCCATTTTTTGACAAGGGCCCCTGAGTTTTCATTTTGCACTGATGTTGTTAATGTAGTTATTTACCTTTGAGTCAATTCCGATTTATGGTGACCCCATGTGTGCAGAGTAGAACTGCTCCATAAGGTTTTCAAGACTGTGACCTTTCAGAAGCAGATCAGCAGGCCTGTCTTCTGAGGTGCCTCTGGATGGATTCCAACCACCAACTTTTTAGCTAGTAGTTGAACACTTAAACTTTTGCACCCAGGGACCTTATATAGCCATTCCTGGCAAGAGCAATTTGCTATATGGAACCTGAAAAACAGAAGTTCTGATTTCACTTTAAATGAAGCTGATTCCTTTCTTAAAGGAGAGGCTTTTTTGTTCTCCTTCTCAAACTATTTTGATTCCACCATGGGGAACGGCTTAGAGGAGACTCAGAGTGGATACACGTGTCCTGCCATAATCCCCATATCACTGCTACACTTTGAAGGCTGCTCCCTAAGGACACCTATTTTTCTGGCCACAGGAGCCTACTTCACCTGCTCCTGGGCAATCCCCAAGTGTTGGAGAGTTAAGGCCTCCAGAAGCCGCCTTCGGTCTACAGGAAACAGGCAGTTAGGGGATGTGGACCTCAGCTTCCTCACCCTCATTTGGGATGATTCTGAGACATGTTCTACACTATTCCAGCGCTCCCCACAGGACTGAGCTCTAGTTGACATGGTGGAAACCTGCTCACTAACACGCTCTTTATTGGCTTATTCCCCCTCATCATCTTACTTCTCTATTCCCCTGTTGGAGTTTCCTGGAATTATCTTCTGAATAAACTATTGTCGTTAGCTGCCATGGAGTCATTCACCAACTCACAGCAACTCCATGCATAACAGGATTGGACTGTTGTGATCCATAGGGTTTTCACTGGCTGATTTTCAGATGTAGATCACCAAGCCTTTCTTCCTAGTCTGTCTTAGTCTGGAAGCTCCGCTGACAGCTGTTCAGCATCATTGCAACACACAGCCTCCAACGACAGGAATCAGAACCAGGTCTCCCACATGGAAAGTGAGAATTCTACCACTGAGCCACCATTGCCCTCATCTGGATGGGTACAGGGACTCAAAATTAAAATTAGGGTAGTTACAGAAAAATAAGAAAAGTTACGTCTTCCATTCTGGAGTTTGAAGCTTAAATTCATTCTTGCCTCAAGTACTCATTCTTTCTGATTTCTTCAGACCAGGGTTACCCCAGGGCTTGAGGTCCCTCAAGACAGAAAGTAGCTCTTAAAGTTTGCCCTGCTTAGAAAGTCTCTGGAATCTATATTCTATTTCCACTCTTTCACTCTTAGAGTTTCCCCACCTCTAAAATCACTTCTTCCTCTCAAGTCAATAAAAATGTTTCATTTTTCTCAGTGTGAAAGATCACAACTATGCAGTAAGAGGTAATAATCAAGTTCCTCTAAGGTGTGAATAGAAGCTTAATTTTCCCAAGGAGATTTGCATTTAAGAAGAAAATTTTATAAACAAAACAAAAATCCCACACGGATGAATCTATACTTGGTGAAATTCCAGGAAGTGTGATTAAGTGAAGAGTTTTTTCATAGCATGGGAGATTTGGGGGACAAGAGGAATTTTTCACAGGCTCTATAGATAGTACAGAGCCCTGGTGGCACAGTAGTTAAGTGCTACAGCTGCTAACAAAAAGGTCAGCAGTTCAAATCCACCAGCCACTCCTTGGAAACTCTATGAAGCAGTTCTACTCCGTCCTATAGGGTCGCTAGGAGTTGGAATTGACTCGATAGCAATAGGTTTTTTGGTAGATAGTACCGATATTGTTGGATATTATGCTTGGAGATTCTAGGTTCTGAGCGGCAGAGAGCAGGGAATCCTCAGGGACGCTTCCGAATTGCTTCCTATGCTATTCCATAATTCCCTTTTGTCCTTCCAGATGGTTCCCAAATGATGCCCCAAGTCCGGCTCCTACAACCTCACAACCTTTCGCATACATTCTCAGGTCCACAGCACAGCAGCCACTTTGTGTTCCAAAGAGCAGCTGTCTGGGACACGTGACCTCTGCCTCCGGGTAAGGCCCTAAAAGCTGATACAGAAATATTGTCCCTCTGTCCCTCATCTCCCCTCTTATCTCCACCCAGGAGGCTTACCTCTAAACTCAAATGTAATGTACAGTCATAAGAAATCCACTAGGGAACTTGTTCAAAATGCAGATTCAGAGGTTCAGGTTCTGATTCATTAGGCTTGGATGCAACCCAGAAATCTTCATTTTCAATAAGCCCTCCTCCCCGCAGGAGGTTCAGATGCAGGTGGTCAGCAGACGGTACATGGCGAAATAGAGCCCCAGGGAGATGGGGCAGCTATTAGCACAGCCCACCTTCCTGAATCACAAACTCTTATTTTCTACGCTCTGAATTCACTTGTTATTGATATAGCTGAGCCATCTGCTCACAAACTCAAAAGAAAACAAACAAACAAATGGTGGAATGTTACTTCTAGGAATTTCTGTGCCAGTTTTCCGCTTTTCTCTCTGTTTACAAGGAGATGGGTCTTTTTTGTGATAGAGTGTTTGATGACAAAATTGAGGACAAATAATAGGCCCCTCTCCATTTTTTTCTAACCATATGCGAGAGGAATGATGAAATGGCCTAAAAGTAGACACACAAGGAACAAGAAGCAACCAGAATTCTTAAATGAAAGCATCCATTTGGGATAATCAAGAATTAAATGCAACTTGTTAATTCTCTGTCTTTATAAAAGGGCTCAGAACCAATACCTACCTATAGGGCAGAACCAATAGTCAGAAAGGCATATCCGTTTGGCCAAGCGAAGGGTTAATTTCTGTAGCCTCAGGCAAGAGGAGGCAGAGCCCGCACACCTGGAAGTCATTATCCCAGCCTGGCTCCCGCCCAGGTCCAAATGAGGTCTCAGACTGAAATCCATGCGCCCTCTGGTGGTTCCAAAGTAAACTACAATTTGTATGCAATTTACCACCGCAGAAGAAAATCAAGAAAGAGAGCTCTTATATTTCGCCACTCTTCAACATCCATACAGTGCTTTTTCAGAGATATATCTGCAGGTACAGAGTCCACCTCAAAGCTGCATCATGAAACCAGGCCAATACAGCAATGCATCTCACAGAAATTAAGCCTCTAGCACTTCAGCCCCACCCAAGTTCGGCGATTGTCTTGAGCCCTCTAGGTCTACCAGTACCCCCGGTTCAATCCTAGTCCTACCTGTCCGGTTTCTTCCCTTCCTTTTGGTGTCTATCTTTTAACCCTGCACTTATGCCACATTATGGACCCCAGAAACTGCTCCCAGGAACAGAGCTTGTACTCACCCTCTGGTTTCTCGGCTTTACCGCACGATTAGGGAAAATGTTACAACTCCTTAACTGGAAGTAGCAGAAAAAGTCTTCTGAACCTTCAAAAAAGTCTATAAATTACACAGATACAGTCTATTATTTAAAGAAGTCAAATACAACATACAAAGAAGCCATTGTCATTAGTTGGGGGCATGTCCTTCTAGAACTTTCTATATGTATTTACATATATAGATGTGCATAGAGAGATACAGAGTTTTTTTGTGTTTGTGGAGGTTTTTTTGTCTTTTGTTTTTACATAAATAGGATTGTATTGTACCTTTCTACTTTTTTGCAGCTTAATATTTTAAAATTAAGAGTAAGACTTGTTTAGCAATAAATCTTTCCATGTGCATATATACTGAGCCACTTAGTTCTTTCTAACCGCTGCATACTGGAAGTTTAGAAGGCCAGAATGACACCCCTACCCTTTCTTTCCCAAGCTTGAAATCAACAGAGAAATAAGACAATGGAGATAGATGGAAATCGAAAGCTGACAAATCAAAATGTCAGTGTTGCTAACAAGCTAATTGGAAAACATGGCTTAAGAGCTACGCCTAGAAGAACTTGCTAATATTTCACCCCTGAATGAGCACAGACTTATTTGTTGGATCACAGACAGTCCTGGAAATCCACAGTGTCCTCAGGGTTTAGAGCTTGCTACAGAACCAGGCACAGGTCAGAATGTTCCCAGACGGACAGCTTGGAAGATGGCAGAGAAAGGGCTGAGCTAACGTGCCCAGCCCCTTCTACTTTAACTCACCAATCAAGCAAACTCATCCTCATCTCCTAGGAATGGGGGGTGGGAGAGAGGATAGAGGGTTATTCTAGAATCTCACTAAGTCCAGAGCAATGGGGATTCCCCTAAATATTTTCCAGCTGTTTGTTCTTGAAACCCTGTAATTTGCTGGGGCAGGGCTGACTCTTCCTCCTCCTCCACAAGAAAGGATCAGGCATTTATCAGAAATGTTCCTGGCTTCTGTCTTCATGAGTTCACTCTTCCAGTCCCAGCCGCTGCTCTTTTATAGATCTGTCTCATAGACAGTTTATATTTTGTCCTCAGAAGACTCTAATGTGGGTTAAGACAATCCATCTGTTAAATTAACTCCTAGATCTCGATGTTGCCAAAGCCAAAAATGTGCTCTATATTCTATTCCATCCCAAACATGCCCAGTCATGTTGCCCAGTATAACTCACCAGAGATTATACTATTAAGTCAAATGACAACAAAAAAATACTCCAAAAATGCAATATCAACAACATAGAGATTTGAATACACTTTTCTTTTTATTATGACTACCTCAAAAAAATTAGTCCACAAACTGAATGTCCTTGCCTTTGTAAGTTCCAGTTCAAAGAGATTAAAGTTCAAAATATTAGGTAAAATAAAAACTTCTCCCCCTCCAATTTCTTATTGGAGCTTCCCTGGTGGCACAGTGATTAAGCACTCGGCTGCTAACCGAAGGTCAGCAGTTCAAATCCACCAGCCACTCCTTGGAAACCCTATGGGGAAGTTCTACTCTGTCCTATAGGGTCACTATGAGTCGGAATCGACTCAATGGCAACAGGTTTTAATTTCTTATTACGGAATCCCTGGGTGGCGAAAATGGTTAAGCACTTGACTACTAGTGGAAAGGTTGGTGGTTCAAACACATCCAGAAGCACCTTGGAAGACAGGCCTGGTGATCTGCTTTGGAAAGGTCACAGCCTTGAAAACCCTATGGAGCAGTTCTACTCTACACATACAGGGTCGCTGTCATTGTTTGAATTATGTCCCCCAAAAAATGTGTGTATCAGTTTGGCTAGGCCATGATTCCTGGTACTGTGTGATTTTCCTGTATGTTGTAAACCTGCCTCCATGATGTTAATGAGGGAGGATGGGTGGCAGTTGTGTTAGTAAGGCAGGACCTGATCTACAAGACTGGATTGTGTCCTGAGGCAATCTCTTGAGATATAAAAGACAGAAGTGAGCAGAGAGAGATAGGGGGACCTCATACCATCAAGAAAGCAGTGCCGGGAGCAGAGCGCGTCCTTTGGACCAGGGTCCCTGCGCCGAGAAGCTCCTAGTCCAGGGGAACACTGATGAGAAGGCCAACAGAGAGAAAAAGACTTCCCCTGGAGCTGACGCCCTGAATTTGGACTTTCAGCCTACTTTGACTGTGAGGAAATAAACTTCTCTTCGTTAAAACCATCTACTTGTGGTATTTCTGTTATGGCAGCACTAGATGACTAAGACAGTCGCCACAAGTCGAAATCATAACTAATAACAACAATTTCTTATTACGTTCAGTTACTGCCTGAGGGCCTCATTCTGGTGCCTGGTAGAGCCAGGGTTACTTCAGCAGATGCTGTATGGGCCGGTGTCCACTGAAGTAAGTATAGCTCTTTTAAGACCACGACATTGAATTCGTTTAACAGTAAGGCTCTAATACGCCTCACTTTTTTTTTTTTTTTAATTGTACTTCAGGTGAAGGTTTACGGAACAAATAGTTTCTCATTAAACAGTAGTACACATACTGTTTTATGCCATTGGTTAACAGCCCCACAGTATGTCAACCCTCTCCCTTCTAGACCTTTTTTTTTTTTTTTTGGTGAAAATATACATAGCCAAAGATACATCATTTCAAAAATTTCTACATGCACAGTTCAGTGACATTGACTATGCTCTTCCAGTTGTGCTGCTATTCTCACTTTAGATGGTTTACAGAACAAAATAGTTTCTCATTAAACAGTACACTTGTTGCCCTATGACAATGGTTAACAACCCTACTACACATCAACACTGTCCTTACTCAACCTTGGGTTCCCTATCACCAGCTTTCCCGTCCCCTTCTGCATTCTAATCCTTGTCCCTGGACTGCTGTGCCTCATTAGTCCTATTTTGTTTTATGGGGCTGTCTAATGTGCCTCACTTTTAAAGAGACCAAAAAGTAAATAGCATTCACAATACTCATAGCACCAGTCCCATACCTACCACATTTTGGAAACTCAAGCAATTTCAACTTCACCCTCCCCAAGACATTTCTAAGTAAAAACCAGTCGCCAATAGTCTCTTTAACAAATGGTGCTGGCAAAACTAGACATCCATTTGCAGAAAAATGAAACAGGATCCATACCTCACACCCTACACAAAAACTAACTCAAAATAGATCAAAAATATAAATTTTAAAGCTAAAACTATAAAGTTCCTGAAAAATAGCATAGGGACAAAACTAGGGTACCTAATTTTTGGCATAATTAGTCTATCAAACACAGCTACGAAATACACGAACAACAGAAGACAAATTAGATAACTGGGACTTCCTAAAATTTAAATAGTTATACTCATCAAAAGACATTACCAAAAGAGTAAAAAGAGAACCTACAGACTGGGAAAAAATCTTTAGCAACAACATATCTGATAAAAGACTAATCTTTAAAATTTATAGAACACCTCAACAACAAGAGAGAAACAATCAAATCAAAAAATGAGCAGATGACATGAACAGAACCTTCACCAAAGAGGACATTCAGTCAGCGAACAAATGCATGAAAAAATGCTTGCAATCATTAGCTATCAGAGAGATTCAAATCAAAACTATTATGAGGTACTATCTCACCCTGCAAAAATAGCACTGATCAAAAAACAGAAAACAACAAATGCTGGTAAGGGTGTGGGGAGATTGGAACTCTAATACACTGCTGGTGGGACTGTAAAATGGTACAGTCACTATGAAAAATAAGATGGTACTTCCTCAAAAAGCTAGGAATAGAAATACCTTATGATCCAGCAATCCCACTCCTAGGTATATATCCTAGAGAACTAGCAGCAGTGACATGAATAGGCATATGAATACCTATGTTCATTGCAGCATTATTCACAATAGCAAAAAGATGGAAAAACCTAAGTGCCCATCAACGGATGAATAGATAAACAAATTGTGATACATACATACAATGGAATACTATGCAACTATGAAGAATAATGATGAAGCCACCCATGGACTGGTTTATAAAATAAACAACGTCACCTGTGAGTACTGTACCCCCTTAAATAATCAACTATATGAGACCAAACAATCAACATTTACCCTAAAGCAAAGACGAGAAGGTAAGGAGGGGCAGGGAAACTAGATTAATAGAAACAGAACAAACAGAATGGAAATAATGAGAATACTGACACATTGTGAAAAATGTAACCAATGTCATGGAACAATTTGTATAAAAATTGTTAAGTGTTATGTTGTAAACTTTCACTTAAAATACAATAAAATATTTTTAAAAAATAGTAAAAAAAAAAAAGTTGACATCAAGTTGATTCTGACTCCTGTTGACCCCATGTGTGTCAGGGTAGAACTGTGCTCCATAAGGTTTTCAATGGCTGATTTTTCAGAAGTAGATCACCAGGCCTTTTTTCCAAGGTGCCTCTGGATGAACTCAAACGTCAACCTTCCAGTTATCAGCTGAGTGCATTAATCATTTGCACCACTAAGGAACTCCTTGTGTTTCTAAGTACATAGAGCTTAATCTAGAAATTTTTGTGGTGGTTAGTGTTAAGTGTCAACTTGGCTAGGCTGTGATTCTCAGTGTTTGGCAGACACTATGTAATCCCCTCTTGTTTTGTGATCTGATGTGAGCAGCCAATCAGTTGGAAGGGGAATGTTCTGGCAAAACTTTCTCTCTCTCTCTCTCTCTCTGTCTCTCTCTCAGCCCTGCATCTAACCTCCAGTTCTTGGGACATAAGCCAGCAGAGGTCTCCAGCCTGTCACCTGACCTGCAGGTTTCGGGTTCATCAGCCCTGCAACCACATGAGCCACCAGAGGTCGTCACCCTGTTGTCTGACCCACAGATTTGGGACTTACCAGCCCCCACAATAGCATGAGCCATTGCGAGAGCCATTTTCCTGAAGTAAATTTCTCTGTATATGTCTATATACACTTTACTGGTTTTGCTCCTCTACAGAACCCAGCACACATCCATTCTGATGATGAAACGAATAGTTTTTGAGTCTCTAAAATCCAAAATATGTCCACATACTTTGGACATGTTATCAGGAGGTATCAGATCCCAGAGAAGGACATCATGCTTGGTAAATTAGAGGGTCAGCAAAAAAGAGAAGGATCCTCAGCAAGATGGATTGACAGCATGGCTGTAACAATGGGCTCAAGCATAGCAACAATTGTGAAGATGGTGCAGGACCAGGCATTGTTTCGTTCTGTTGTACATAGGGTCACTATGAGTCGGAACCAACTCAACAGCACCTAACAACAACAACAAAATCCAAAACCACGAACAGCGGTTATGTAATTTGTCAACATGGTGAGGTGACTCTTAACCTATAGACAAACCAAATGAATCCAAGAGGTTAGTTTCCTCCTTGGCTCTAGAAGCAACCACATTTCAAACTGTATTTCAAACTGCCAAGGGTAAAAACCCCATATGGCAGTTCCCTTCCTAAAGCAGCAACAAAGCCTAAAGCCAGCAGCTCTGGCTGCATCAGGAGTATAATCTCTCCATGTGTTCTTTCTGTTCTCAAATGCCAGTACTGTTCTATTGTCCAAGGTTCCAAGTTAGGGTGTCAGGGGGTCAATATATAACAGTCGTTTATTCCCACCCAAAACCAAGACTGATTAAAAAACAGACAGAAGGTGACAATATCTGCTTTTTTTACTGGTAAGCTCATTGGAGAACATTGGCGGATTGGCTAAAAGTATTTCACCCTACAGTCAGATAGATAAGCACAGGACAGAGGTTTTCTCTTTACATATGGCCTTTCTGGCCCTGGGTTTGTAGTTCTGCCAAGATGATTTACTAGGCCACAATCTTTCAAAAGGATTGGACAGTACTATGCAAATAAGGTGTGTAAAACCCTTGCAGGGATTGGTCAGTTACTATTCAAAGTAGGTGGCTGTGGCCTACCGAGGGAATTGGTCAGTTTTGCCATCCTGCTAGGCTTAAAAGAGCCAATCCCACAGACACTGAGGGGGACCTCACTACCATCAAGAAGAAGAACCTGGAGCGAAGCGGGTTCTTTGGACCTGGGGTCCCTGCACTGGGAACCTCCTAGATCCAGGAGAGGAAGAGCTGTAACACTCAAGACGGTAACAGACAGCGAAAGACAGCACAGCAAGAGCGGCAGCAGTGAGAGACAGGAACCCAGGAGACCTGACTAGATGGCTGTGGTAGAACAAGTGTAAGTGGAGCTAAAGAGTTGTAATACATGCTCAAGCAGGGCAGAGGACAGCAGCAGAGGCTCAGTCCAAGCAGGGGTCAACAGCTAGGATGGAGCAACGGGCCTGCCTGGGAGCATGGCCAAGAAGGAACTGAGAGATCTTGGTTGGAAGCCATCCTGATTGACGAACTGTATACTGTCTCCTAAGTTGTTCCTGTTACTTCTAAGTTGATCATGATCCTGAATTGTAACCTATTACTTTCCTAATAAACCCCATCATCATGAGTATGGTCTGTGAGTTCTGTGTGGCCATTGCAACGAATTATCGAACTGAGCAGAGAAATAGAGTGCCATGGGAGGGATGGCTGGTGTCAGAATTGGTAAAAAAAAGTTTGGAGATTGGAGGTATGTCTGACCTCCATCTCATAGGAATCAGCTTTGTGATAATCTTGATTCTCTCTCAACCTTCTGAAGTCAGATGAGGTCTGGCACCACCACATGACAACAGGTTCAGATAGATAGAGTTTCTCACCAGTTACAACTAGTCCTAGACGACTAGAACCTGCCACATAGTAGAGAACAGGCCAGAATGCACTATCCCTGCAGGTCATCAAAAAAGAGAAAAAGGAAATGACTTAGCTGTGCATGCCCAGTTCTTTCTCCCAAATTCACTAATCATAGATGACCCCTCTTCCCATAGAAAGGAGATAGTTAGGAGACAGGAGCAGGGCCTGGAGTGTTAAACTCTAGTTTAATTTCCTCTCATTGGTAATATGAGACCAGAAAGAAAAAAAAAAAAAATGGAGATGTCCACAACATATACTCTGGGTTTAAACCAGTTGCCGTGAACTAAACACCAACTGATGGAGACCCCACGTGTGTTAGAGTAGAACTCCTTCGGGTTTTCTATGGCTGATTTTTAGGAAGTAAATCATCAGGCCTTTCTCGAGATACCTCTGGATGGACTTGAACCTCCAACCTTACAGCCTAGCACATTGTTTGCACCACCCAGGGACTCTGATAGATATTTAGAATGTGTCTAATCTCTCTCACAATGAATAATGTAGCCGGGAAGATCCTTGTGCATGTCTCACTGTGCATGCATGCGTTTTCTCAAGGCTAGCTACCTAGAAGTGGCTATCTGGGTCGAATGTATAAACATTCAAAATATAAATAAATGCTGACACTTTGTTTTCTAAAAAGGCTCTATAAGATTTGCGCTTGAGCAGCAATGCCCAGTGAGGGTGTGTTTCCCCACACCCTCAACAAATTGGTTATAATCACCTTTTTAAATTTTTGTTAGTCTGATGGGTGAAATGGATATCTCTCTTTTGTTTTACTGCACAGGATGCTATCACTGGTAAGGACAAGCATCTCTTTTATCTGCTCACGGATCCTTCAAATTTCCTCTTCAGGAGAATTGCATATTTGTTCCCTTTGCCAATATTTCAACCAGGTTATCTTTTCCTTAGCGATCTGTAGGAATTCTTTATTCATTTTGGATACTAATCTTTTGTCTGCTATATTTGCAACAATTATTCTCTCTAGTCTCTTGTTTGCCTGTTGATTGCGTATCTTCTGCAGCACAAAAAAATTTTATTTGTATGAAGTCAAAATTTATTCTGTTTTACTTTGTAGCCTCTGCATTTTGTTTCTTGATTAAGAAGGTTGTCACTATTTCAAAATTCTTCCATATTTTATTCCAAGATTTTTGTACTTTTGCTTTGGAAATAAATATAAAAATCCATCTGGAACTTATGATGTTACGGAAGTCATTTTTTCCCCAAATAGATGGCTAATTTTCCATTTGTCTCCTACTAATTTAAAATGCTATCTTTATGAAATACCAGCTTCTCTTGAATGCATGGGTCTTAACATATAATTCTAATAGAGCTAGATAACTTGTTTCATTGTCCACCACAGATTGAAAGCAAAAAATAAATGGGAGATTTTTTTTTTAAGACACAAGTGATTGATAGCAAAAGGAAATGAAAACTGAATATGAAGAGCACCAATAAGCATGGTAGGAGAAACTGTGCTGAGGACAACAATAAAACCAAAAAAACAATCCCATTGCGGTCTAGTCAATTCCGACTCATACCGACCCTCTAGGACAGAGTACAACTGCCCCAGGGGTTTCCAAGGAGCGGCTGGTGGATTTGAACTGCCAATTTTAGTTAGCAGTCGTAGCTCTCAACAACTGCTCCACCATAATAGACATGAATAAATATTCTTCATCTTTAAGAAAAGATTGAATTATCTTTAGGCCCTTTTGATTTTAAGACAGGTAATAAATTATACACCTTAGAATAATTTCAAAATTTTTAAAAGTGTTTACAATAAACACTGTTTTGGCACTCGAAGGGGAATGTTTCCATTAAACGGAAATATCAGTTATGCAGAACTGTCATTCCCTTACAATGTTGGATAAGTGGATAAGTGTCACCCTTACTCTTAGAGGAGTCCCTGGGAGGCGCAAACGGTTAATTGTTCAACTACTAATGGAAAAGTTGGCAATTCTGCCAGCATAACGCTGATACCAAAACCAGGCAAAGACATCACAAAAAAAGAAAATTATAGACCTATATCTCTCATGAATATAGATGCAAAAATTCTGAACAAAATTCTAGCCAATAGAATTCAGTATCACATTAAAAAAATAATACACCACA
>NW_004444071.1:3529658-3552431 GCF_000243295.1 Trichechus manatus latirostris | reverse complement strand
AAAACCCCATGGAGCAGTTTTACTCTGCAACACATGGGGTGTCCATGAGCTGCAATCAACTCGGCAGCAGCTGGTCGGCTAGTTGGTCGGTTGGTTATCATTCTTACACATGAAAAAGAAGTGACTGTACAGCAAAGCTGATAAATGCAGGCAAGGAAGAGCTAACCTTATCTGTAATTCTAAACAGACCTGAAAAAGATCCAGATGCTTTCTTTCCTCGTACCAGGCCTGGCTGCTACATTTCAGCACAATGTATGGCCCTTCATGTTACCCCTTACAAGCTTCACGTGCTCAAGTTCTCAGCCTTGTTGCTTCCTGCCAGGGGCAGTAGTTCATGGGCCTGTAATTTGTATTTCCACAGGCTCAAATTTAGCCTGGGGGTAAAAATCAAGGAGGTTCAAATGTTAGCCTGGAGGGTAAAAAATCAAGGACAGTGTATCAAAGTAACCATAACAAAGGAACAGTCTTCAGCTCCAGGCCCTTACCATTGAGATTTCTTTCTATTCATTCAAGATGTCTCCACGGTAACTCACTTGTACCTCCCAATAGCCAGGATGGGCCTTGTGGGAGACTGGATTGCGGCTGCCAATTCTTCACTTCCTCCCTGCAATAGAATTAAACACCCACAGCCTTTGCCATGTGACTGTGCAGAGTCTCCCACTAGAGTAAGCTGAGTGCATTTTCATGCCCCATTGATGTTGGGCTTGGCTATGTAATTTGGTTGTCAATGGAATATTAATCGATGTGACCTGAGCAGAGGCTTTAAATGTGCTTGCATGGTCTGGCTCAGCTTCTTGAACCTCTGCCATCTGCCATGAGAAGACACTGGTCCCAGTATGAGAGACATGTGGAGTAGACTTGAACCAGACCCACAGCCTGAAGCAGAGCCACCCCTGCTGACCTGAAGATCTATAAGTGAGAAGCATAAATGCATTGTTACTATTGTAAGCCACTGGAATTCAGGGGAGGTTTATAGAGAATCATTAGGTGGTATCCTTGGGTGGTACAAACCATTGACACGCTCCCTGCTAAACAAAACGTTGATGCCTCCACCCAGAGGCACCTCGGAAGAAAGGATGGGCAATCTACTTCCAGAAAATCAGCCAGTGAAAACCCTATGGAACACAGTTCTAATCTGACATACATGGGGTCGTCATGAATTGGAATTAACTCAACAGCAGCTGGAAATAGAGAATTGTTGCAGAAAACCTTTATTGCAGTAAAACCAGTCCCCCTCTTTGGCACCTCCCCAGTGTTTACCACATGGCTTCCACATCACTGCTATGGTCACTCTCTGAGCAGACATGCACTGTGAGTCTTGCACAGGTATCCACCTTCCAGCTGTGGCTGGTGTCCATCATGCCCTGTAACATCTCCCATGCCTTGAGACAAAACCCATTGCCATCGAGTCATTTCCAACTCACAGGAACCCTAAAGGACAGAGTAGAACTGCCCCATAGGGTTTCCAAGGAGCGGCTGAGTTCTTAACCACTGCACCACCAGGGCTCCTCAAAATACGTCTCCCCTCAATTGCTACTAAAGTGAAACATCTTCTAACCTAGGTTAGACTCTAACCAAAAACCAAACCAAACCTGTTGCTGTGGAGTCAATTCTGACTTGCAGTGGCCCTATACGACAGAATAGAACTGCCCCATAGGGTCTCCAAAGCTATAATCTTTACAGAAGCAGGCTGCCATATCTTTCTCCCGCAGAGTGGCTGGTGGGTTTAAACTGTCGACCTTTCAGTTCGCAGCCGAGCGCTCAATCACTGCGCTACCAGGGATCCAGTGGTTAGACTCTATCAGGACATAAAAGAACCACTCTGTGTGCTTATTCACAGCTCTTAAGCTTGACTAACTTCTTCATTTTGGTTCAGGACTCCTCTCCCCAGCAGACTGACACAAGACAGCTGGGCCTAAAGTTCATCTGAGACTCTCCTCTGGGCTACATTCAAAACCCCCTCCTCCCACATAAACCAGAGACTCCATTAGCCTGAGACCAGAAGAACTAGATGGTGCCGGGCTACCACCAATGACCTCCCTGACAGGGAACACAACAGAGTCCCTGACAGAGCAGTAGAAAAGTGTGGAACAGAACACAAATTCACATAAAAAGGCCAGACTTAGTGGTTTGACTGAGACTGGAAGAACCACCGAAGCCATGGCCCCTGGATGCTATGTTAACCCAGAACTAACACCATTTCCAAAGACAACTCTTCAGACAAAGATTAGGCTGGACTATAAAACATAAAATAATACTCGTGAAGAGTGTGCTTCTTAGTTCAAGAAGATACACGAGACCAAATGGGTGGTTCCTGCTCAGAGGCAGGATGAGAAGGCAGGAAGGGACAGGAGTTGGTTGGATGGACACGGGAAACCCAGGGTGAAAAGGGGGAATGTGCTGTCACATTGTAGGGATTGCAACTAGTGTCACATGACAACATGTGTATAAAATTTTGTATGAGAGATTAACTTGAGCTGTCAACTTTCACCTAAAGTACAATTTAAAAAAACCTCTCTCCTCACCAACCCAGTGTTCATAGGTCAAGCATGAGCACCCTTGCTTGGGCGAGTTGTTCTCCTTCTAGAATACCACTAGGAAGGTTAAGGACAAGTCATTGTTCACTAATTGAATGTGGGTCACAGCCTGGGGGCCAGCTGTGAGTGCCAGTGTGAAAGGAACTTTTGCAGGAAGAATCCCTGGTGGCCCATGTGGAAATGCACACGAGTGCCATAGTTTAAGCCTACATTGTGGGACTCTAACTAAGGTAATTGGCTGGTAAATGGGATCTTCACTTTCCCTATCTCTAGAAAAGATAGGCCTGTTTCAGAGTAGTCCCGGAAGATTCATTCATTCACCAAATGTTCAACTACTGTGCTAGGAACTAGAGACCAGGGCTTTGAACCAGTTCTAAACTGTTCAGTCATGGCCGACAGAAACAAGGACAGTGTATGCGTTGAATAGCAACCACATCTCTTGCACTTCGCCTTTTTGACCAGAGTAGGAAACAAGCATCAGTACCCTACTCAAAGATGGTGGCCAACTGCACCACTTTGAATGTGTATGGCTCTCCACAATCCTGCTAATAATCCAATTTCCCACATTGAGAAACTTGCAGGAGCAAATAATCCAATCTCCCACATCAGGAAACTTTCAGGAGCAAATAATCCAATCTCCCACATCAGGAAACTTTCAGGAACCATCTTTGAGCAGGGCACTGCTGCCTGTTTCCTACTTAGGTCAAAAGCTGACTCATAAGAGATCTGGTTGCTATGCAATGTGTATGCTGCCCTTGTTTCCGTCGGCCATGATGGAACCATTTAGAACTGGTTTGAAGTCCTGCTAGATATACAGAGGTGTAAAAGAAATAAATTCTCTGCCCTTATGAATCTTACATTCGCAGGAGGAGAAGGAGGAGGAAACAAAATAGGGAGAAACAAATAATATATAATTTTAAGTAATCATGTTGTTGTTAGGTGCTGTCAAGTTGATTTTTGATTCAGCAATGCCATGTGACAGAGTAGAACTGCCCCATTGGGTTTTCTAGGCTGTAATCTTTACGGGAGCAGATCACCATGTCTTTCTTCTGCAGAGACACTGGACGGGTTCGAACTGCCAATCTTTCAGCTAGCAGCCGAGTGCTTAACAGTTTGTGTCACTAGGCTCCTTTAAGTAATAATAGTGCTATTAAAAAAAAAAAAAAGGTAGGGTAAATGGCTGGAAAAAATGGGACTATTTTACATAGGATAGAAGGAAGGCATCTCTGAGAACTTAACATTTATGAAGAGACCTGAATCCAGGAAAGGGAAGGAACAAGCCATAAGAAGTTTTAAAGAAGAATAATCTAGAATAGGGAGACCAAAGATCCTGAGGCTGGTGCAAACATTCAAAGACCATCACAAAGCTCAATAGCTGGAGGAGAGTGAGCCAAGAGACGTGGAAGAAGATGAGGTGGGAACCATTGGTGGGCAGGGGCCAGGTTGTACAGGGGCCTGTCAGCTATGTAAGGAATTCTATTTTAAGTGGGAAAGGAAGCCATTGGAGAAAGTGGAGCAGGGAACTGGCTTGTAATCTGATTAATGCATCTAAACGCTAACTTCATTGATATAATGGGTAAGGAGAAAAGTAGCAAGACCAATTAGAAGGTTACTGCAGTAGCCCAGATAAGAGGTATCAGTGGCTTCAACCAAGTGGTACCTTAACCAAGAGCTCTTAACCAAAATCTGTTAGATTGGGGATATATCCTGAGGGTAGTCAATAGGATTTAGTGAGAAATTAGGTGTGGAGAGTGAATAAAAGAGAAGAATCAAGAATGACTCCTTAGGATGGGCAGACTGAGGTGGAATGGGTCTTGGGGAATGATTCTTGTTTTAGATATAATAACTCTTGAGTTTCCTCTTCATCATTTAGATGAGAAGTTCATGAAGACAGTTGGATATGTGAGCCTGCAGTCAGGGAAGACGCATGAACCTGGAAATCATCAACTTTTAGATGAATTTGAAGCTGTGAGGCAGGATGAATTAACTAGGAAGCAAGCGAAAGAAGAGAAGCCAGCTGAAGAGGGAGTCTGAGGCACCCTTGCATGTCTGGAATCCCTCAGTCTGGAAGTAACATTGAGAAATGTGGACACGTTTCCATTTGGATGTAGTGGTAGATCCATGTTCTTGAGGGCAGGGGCCACGTCTGAATCATCTTGATGACCTCTCCAGATTTTGCATAGGCCCTGGTATAGGGCCCCTGCCTCTGTAGCAGGGAAACTCCCAGCTCTGAGCCTGGAGGAACACAGTCAAAACAGGGCTGAGTTGCAGCCAAAAACCAGGAGTGAGCTGACAATATACTGCATGCTGTGCATGGCATCACACAAGATCTGTGGCCAGGATGTCAATTATGTTGTGTGGGAGGAGAAAAATGGTGATGAAAATTTCTTGGCATTTGAATTTTTCTTTCTTTTGAGTGAACCTCTAAGTTCTTAAAAATAAGTCTTTCACAGATGCTAAGGTAGAAATAATTCACCAACAGTCAAATTGGGTAGGCCATATCATAATTTTTTAATCTTTTTATAAATGGAGAATGTCCAACTTACACAAAAGTTGACCAGACAGTATAGTGAGCCCCTCATGTATCTATCACCTAACCCCCAAAACTATCAGCCCATGACAATCCTGCCCCATCCACACCCTCATTCACTTCCTCTCTTCTCAAAGTATTTCGAAGCACATCTCTCACATCACATCATTTGATTCATAAGTATTTCAGTATATCTCTCTAAAAAATAAGTTTTTAAAAAACATAACCCCAATACAATTATTACACCTTAAAAAAAATTCTTCAGGGCCAAATGTCCAGTCAGTGTTCAAATTTCCAGTTCCCATAAATGCTATACATGTTTCTTTTTTCAACTTGTGATTTTTTTTTATAGTATCCAATTAATGTCTGCATATTGCAAATGGCTGCTATGTCTTTTAAATCTCTTTTAATCATAGGAATTCCCTCTATTTCTTTTTATTACTTTTGGAATTTATCTGTTGAAGAAACCAGGTTGTTTATCCTTGATGCTTTCTAACAGTCATGGATTTTGCTTATTGTGTTATGTGGTTTATTTAACACACTCCTCTGTCCTCTGTATTTCTTATAAATTGGTAGTTGGATTTAGATCACTATTTTTTTAATTACAGAAATTTTGGAAAATATAGAAAAGCACAAAAAAAAAAAGTAAAATTGACTCAAAGTTCTACTGCTTTTAACCCTCTTTTTGAGTAGTAAAGAGTAAAATAGGAAGTTCTCCCTTCCTCATCTGGAATGCACCACTCCGGAGTAACCACAGTTAACAATTTGGGGCTTAGAGGACACGTTGTTGTCAGTAGGCTTCGAATTAACTCCAACTCGTGGCGACCTTATGCGTAACAGAACAAAATGTTGCCTAGTCCTGTACCATCTTTGTGATCACTTGTACTTTTGAGTCCATTGTTGTGGCTATTGTATCAATACATTTCATGGAGGGTTTCCCTAGTTTTTGCTGACGCTCTACTTTACCACACATGATGTCCTTTTCTAGCAAATGGTCTTTCTTTTCTTGGCTAAAAGCAGAGAACACCAGAAAGATGTTTACCTGTGCTTTATTGATTACACAAAGGCATTCAACTGTGTGGATCATAACAAATTACGGACAACATTGCCAAGAAAGGGAATTCCAGAACACTTAATTGTACTCATGAGGAACCTATACATAGATTCAAGAGGCAGTCATTCGAACAGAACAAGAGGATACTGCATGGTTTAAGATCAGGAAAGGTGTGCGTCAGGGTTGTATCCTTTCACCGTATTTATTTGCTGAGCAAATAATCCGAGAAGTTGGACTGTATGAAGAAGAACACAGCATCAGAACTGTAGGAAGACTCATTAGCAACCTGCAACATGCAGATGACACAACCTTGCTTGCTGAAAGTGAAGAGGACTTGAAGCACTTACTGATGAAGATCAAAGACTACAGCCTTCAGTATGGATTACACCTCAACATAAAAGAAAACAAAAATCCTTGCAACTGGACCAATAAGCTACATCATGATAAACAGAGAAAAAAATTGAAGTTGTCAAGGATTTCATTTGACTTGGATCCAGAATCTGTGCCCATGGGAGCAGCAGTCAGGAAATCAAACAACATGTTGCATTGGGCAAATCTGCTGCAAAAGACTTCTTTAAAGTGTTAAAAAGCAAAAGGAGGGACCAGTCCCTGAAGAAGGACATGCTTGGGAAAGTAGTGGGTCAGCAATAAAGAGGAAGACCCTCAATGAGATGGATTGACACAGCGGCTGCAACAATGGGCTCAAACACAGCAACAGTTGTGAGGATGGCGTAGTGAGGATGGTGTAGTGAGGATGGCGCAGAGGATGGCGCAGGACTGAGCAGTGTTTTGTTCTGTTGTACGTGGGATCTCCATAAGTAGGAACCAACTCAACGGCACCTAACAACAACAAATGATGTGTCCAAAGTAAGGGAGTCAAAGTCTTACCATTTTCACTTCTAAGAAGCATTCTGGTTGTATTTCTTCTAAGATTGAATTATTCATTCTTCTGGCAGTCCACCTTATAATCATAGTTCAAATAAAAAATGAAGGAAGGCAATGGAGGAAATGGGACTTGATCTAGGCCTTGAAGGCTTGATGCCATTCAAATGGGTAGAGACGAGGAAAAAGGATATGCCTGGAGAGTGAAGGGAATAAATAGGTTATGGAGCGTCAGTGGGGAGATTGTGCAAACTGCAGCTCAGATTTGGGATTATTGAGTTATGCAGGATTTTGGAGGCCAGAGGGAGAAATAATATAGGCAAATGAGAACCAATGCCCAGTCTCAGCAAGGCAAGAGGCATAGTGTTGAGGAAGTTCCATGTGTATTCAGAATAGCTCAAAGCAGCGGGATTTAGCAGGTGTCATAGTTATCTGGTGCTGCTATAACAGAAATACCACAAATGGATGGCTTTAACAAACAGAAATGTATTTTCTCACAGTTTAGGAGACTAGAAGTACAAATTGAGGGTGCCAGCTCCAGGCGAAGGCTTTTTGTCTCTGTGGGCTCTGGAGGTAGGTCCCTGATTCTTTCGAGCTTCTGCTCCTGGTCGATCTTCATGTGGCATCTATCTTCCCCCATCTCTGCTTGCTTCTCTGTGCCTGAACTTCTCTTTTTATATCTTAAAAAAGATTGACTCAGAGGCACCCAACAGTAGTACTTCCTAATTAACATAAAAAAGAAAACCCAATTCCAAATTGGATTATAACCACAGGTTTAGGGGACACAATTCAATCTGTAACAGCGGCCAAGTTCCATTGTGGAATTCTGAAGGGATCCATCATTCTCATTATCAACCTGATCTCAGAAGTCCCACTTGGCACCTTTAAGAACCATGTTTGAGAGCCCTTCAAGAGAAACGTGGAAGATAAATGAAGGCTTTACAGAATCATGACTTTGCACAGTCACAGCCTCACACCCTGACTCTGTGGGATGCTCCCTCCTGCCTTCCATCCCTGTGGCTTCTGGTTCTCATACTTGGAATACACCTGTGTCTATGTCTCTGTGACTTCTGATGCATTTCTGGGTGCTCAGTCCTTGCTCAAAGAGTCTGCTTCAGGATCTATGTCCATCTTCCTGGTTTACATGAAAGACAATATAGGGTGCTTTGTTTGAAGTACCTCAGGAGTCCTATTGCCAACATTTAAATCCCTGCTCTGCCTGTTTTTTTAAAATTATTTATTTTATTTGTTATTGTTGTTGAGAATATACACAACAAAACATACACCAATTCAACCATTTCTACTTGTACAATTCAGTGAGATTGCTTACATTCTTTTTGAGTTGTGCAACCATTTTCATCCTCCTTTTCTGAGTTGTTCCTCTCCCATTAACATAAACTCACTGCCCCCTAAGATTCCTATCTAATCTTTCAAGTTGCTGTTGTCAATTTAATCCCATATAGATAGCTCTTCAAAGACATAATGCTCAAGGCAGACATTCTTTACTAGTTAAGCTAAACTATTGTTTGGTTTTAAGAATACTTCATGGGATATGTTTGGTTTAAGGTTTAAAGATTATCAGGACCCCCGAGAGTATGATCCCTAAACACCCTTTTAACTCAGTACTGAAGTCATTCCTGAGGTTCATCCTTCAACCAAACATTAGACAGGTCCATAAAACAAACAAAAATACACATAGCTCAATCATGTATACAAGAGTAAATAGGCACACCAGCCCAGGGGCAAGGAGGAGAAGGCAAAAGAGGACAGGAAGGCTGGACAAATGGAAATGAGGAACCAAAGGTCGAGAAGGGAAGAGTGTTGACATGTCAACGGGTTGGCAACCAATGTCACAAAACAATATGTGTATTAATTGTTTAATGAGAAATTAATTTGCTCTGTAAACCTTCATCTAAAGCACAATTAAAAAAAAGAGACAGAGAGAGATTATCTCAGGGCAATAGTTTCAAGGATTCATCCAGCCTCTGTGGCTTCAGAAAATCTAATTCTGTGAGAATTTGGAATTCTGTTCTGCATTTTCTCCCTTTTGATCAGGATTCCTCTATAGAAACTTTGATCAAAATGTTTAGTAATGGTATCCAGGCACCATACAGTTCCTCTAGTCTCATGGCAAAGGAGGCAGTTGTTCATTGAGGCAATTAGCCACACATTCCATATCCTCCTTCTATTCCTGACTCTCCTTCTTCCTCTGTTGCTTCAGGCAAGTAGAAACCAATTGTTGTTCCCCAGCTCTACCTCTTTAATAGCTGTGTGATCTTCAGCAAGTGCCCTAAACTTTATTTGCCTCAGTTTCGTCATCTATAAAATAGGGGAGAGAAATGGCAATTTACGTAATAGTCATTAAACCAAAACCAAACCTGTTGCCATCAAGTCGATTTCACCTCATGGTGACCCCATGTGTTACAGAGTGGAACTGCTCCATAGGGTTTTCTTGGCTATAATTTTAACAGAAGCAGATTCCCAGGCCTTTCTTCCATGGTACCACTGGGTAAGTTCAAACTGCCAACCTTCACGTTAGTGGTCGTGTGCAAACTGTTTGTGCTATCCAGAGGTCTAATAGAGTCACTAGGGGAGTAAATAAGATAGCATACATAAAGTGCTTAGAACAGGCTTGGCCTCCCATTCCCAGTCTGGACCAGAAGTCCTCCTATGACAACAAATCTGGCTTCTGTTTGCCATCATGCCCTGCCCTCTATTTATGATTTTTTTTTTTTTTTTTTGCAGCATCCAAGTAATGTCTACATATTGCAAATGGCTGCAAAGGTGCTCTGCTCTGATTTCCTGTAACGCGTTTATTGATTTTTCTTTCACATTTAGCTCTGCCATCCATCTGAAATTGATCCTGCCTGGCACATGAATGTTCTGCAGAGAGCTGAACTGAAAATGGTTGGCATTCATTGGTTTGTTGTGTTTTTGTTGTTAGTTGCCATCAAGTCAATTCCAACTCATGGCAACCCCATGTGTTGCAGAGTAGAACTATGCTCCATATGGTTTTCAAGCCTGAGACCTTTCAGAAGCACATCATCAGACTTTTCTTCCAAGGAACCTCTGGGTGGGTTCAAACCTCCAACCTTTCAGTTAGTAGTTGAATGATTAACTGTTTTTACCACCCAGGGATTTCCTGGGAGCTTTCTATAGCCTCCTCAAAAAAATTCCTATTAATTACATCAGCCAGAGTTGGTTTCTGTTGCCTGAGATCAACAATTCCGAATTTATACACCCTCAGAGAAGTGGGTAGCTCAATCCAGCTGTCTGGGGTGAGAGTGGTGGTAAGAAAGGTTTATCAGAATATAAGTGAATAAATGTATTGAGTGCAGGGCATAGGAAGAAGTACATAGATTGCTACTGGTGAAACATTTATCTGTCATATTTACTTGCTTTATGCAGGAGACTTGGAATGGCCATCCTCAGACCTGGCCTAGAAATTGGGCTATGTGAATAACCATGAACTTTTTCACAGTGGAGACTTCGGGCATAAGCAGACAAAGATTGCATGCATGGTGCATTCAGGAAACTGCCAATAGGCTACCATACATCTTTGTAGATTCTAGACTGTTTAGAATAAACCAGGCCTTGTTATGACTGAAGCAATGCCCCAGCCATACTCAGCCTGAACCATGAGGGCTGAAACGGTCAAGGATCATCTCTATGGACATCATTCAGGAGTCTCAAGTTCCAGATTTCTGTGAGAAAGAGTGTTGAGAGAACTCCTGGCGCTCAGGCCTGGGTGACTAGAGACACGTGATTCCACCATTATTGACGGTATCTTAACTACATCTTTGGTGTCCCCTTCAACCAACATAATTCCCTGGTTGTTATGCAAGCTAGGGCCACCTAGTCATCCCACAGAGAAGGAGTGGCAGATATTGTTTATTGCCAGGTTGGCAGGCATCCCTTTTCTTTCTTAACAGTACCCTGATTTTGTAATAGGTGGAAACCCCTGGTAACAGAATCCCAGGGAATGAATAATGACTTGTCTAAGGCAATTCAACTATTATTCAAATTTACGCACCAACCACTAAGGCCAAAGATGAAAAAATTGAAGATTTTTACCAACTTCTGCAGTCTAAAATTGATCAAACATGCAATCAGGATGCATTGATAATTACTGGTGATTGGCATGTGAAAGTTGGAAACAAAGAAGAAGGAGTGGTAGTTGGAAAATATGGCCTTCGTGATAGAAACGATGGGGGATATTGAATGATAGAATTTTGCAAGACCAACAACTTCTTCATTGCAATTACCTTTTTCAACAACATAAATGGTGAGTATACATGTGGACCTCGCCAGATGGAATACACAGGAACCAAACTGACTACATCCGTAGAAGGAGACAATGGAAAAGCTCAACATTATCAGTCAGAACAAGGTCAGGGGTTGACTGCAGAAGAGATCATCAATTGCCCATATGCAAGTTCAAGTTGAAGCTGAAGAAAATTAGAACAAGTCCACAAGAGCCAAAGTATGACCTTGAGTATATTCCACCTGAATTTAAAGATCATTTCAAGAATAGATTTGACACGTTTAACACTAATGACCAAAGACCAGATGAATTGTGAAGTGACATCAAGGACATCATACCTGAAGAAAGCAAGAGGTCATTAAAAAGACAGGAAAGAAAGAAAAGACCAAAATGGATATCAGAAGGGACTCTGAAACTTTGTTCTTGAACATTGAGTAGCGAAAGCAAACAGAAGAAATGATAAAGTAAAAGAGCTCAACAGAAGATTTCAAAGGTCGCCTCCAGAAGACAAAGTAAAGTATTATAATGACACATCCAAAAATCCGGAGTTAGAAAACCAAAAGGGAAGAACACGTTCAGCATTTCTCAAGCTGAAAGAACTGAAGAAAAAATTCAAGCCTCGAGTTGCAATAGTCAAAGATTCTACAGGGAAAAATTAAACGATGCAGGAAGCATCAAAAGAAGATGGAAGGAATACACAGAGTCATTATACCAAAAAAAATTGGTCAACGTTCAACCATTTCTGGAGGTAGAGTATGATCAGGAACCTATGGTACCGAAGGAAGAAGCCCAAGCTGCACTGAAGGCATTAGCGAAAAACGAGGCTCCAGGAATTGAAAGAATACCAATTGAGATGTTTCAAAAAATGGATGCAGCACTGGAAGTGCTCACTTGTCTGTGCCAAGAAATTTGGAAGACAGCTACCTGGCCAACCGACTGGAAGAGATCCATATTTATGCCTATTCCAAAGAAAGGTGATCCAACTGAATGCAGAAATTAGTGAACAATATCATTAATATCACATGCAAGTAAAATTTTGCTGAACATCATTCAAAAGTAACTGTAGCAATACATTGACAGAAAACTGCCAGAAATTCAAGCCAGATTCAGAAGAGGATGTGGAACCAGGGATATCATTGCTGATGTCAGATGGATCTTGGCTGAAAGCAGAGAATACCAGAAAGATGTTTACCTGTGTTTTATTGACTATGCAAAGGCATTCAACGGTGTGGATCATAACAAATTATGGATAACACTGCAAAGAATGGGAACTCAGGTACACTTAATTGTGCTCCTGAGGAACCTGTACATAGATCAAGAGACAGTTGTTCAAACAGAACAAGGGGATACTGCACGGTTTAAAGTCAGGAAAGGTGTGTTTCAGAGTTGTATCCCTTTACCATACATACTCAATATGTAGGCTGAGCAAATAATCCGAGAACCTGGACTATATGAAGGAGAATGGGGCATCGGGATCGGAGGGAAGGCTCCTTAACAACCTGTGATATGCGATGACACAACCTTGCTTGCTGAAAGTGAAGAGGATTTGAAGCAGCTACTGAGAAAGATCGAAGATTCCAGCCTACAGTACAGATTACATCTCAACATAAAGAAAACAAAAATCCTCACAACTGGACCTACAGGCAACATCATGATAAATGGAGAAAAGATTGAAGTTGTCAAGGATTTCATTTTACTTGGATCCGCAATCAACACCCGTGGAAGCAGCAGTCAAGAACTCAAAATGGTATATACTCGAGGTCGTTCTTTGGCTCTCCTGGACTTGTTCTAATTTTCTGTAACTTCAACTTGAACTTGCACCTGAGCAATCGATGGTCTGTTCCACAGTCAGCCCCTGGCCTTGTTCTGACTGATGATATTGAGTTTTTCCATCGTCTCTTTCCACAGATGTAGTCAATCTGATTCCTGCGTATTCTGTCTGGTGAGGTCCACATGTAGAGTCACTGTTTATGTTGTTGAAAAAAGGTATTTGCAATGAAGAAGTCGTTGTTGTTAGGTGCCCTTGAGTTGGTTCCAACTCATAGCAACCCTATGTATTACAGAACTAACACTGCCTGGTCCTGCAACATGCTCACAATTGTTGTTATGCTTAAGCCTATTGCTGCAGCCACTGTGTCAATCCATCTCATTGAGGGTCTTCCTCTTTTTCACTGACCCTCTACTTTACCAAGCATGATGTTCTACTCCACAGACTGATCCCTCCTGACAACATGTCCAAAGTATGTAAGACGTAGTCTCACCATCCTTGCTTCTAAGGAGCATTCTCGCTGCACTTCTTCCAAGACAGATTTGTTCATTCTTTTGGCAGTCCACGGTATATTCAATATTCTTCACCAACACCACAATTCAAAGGAGTCCATTTTTCTTCAGTCTTCTTTATTCATTGTCCAGCTTTCACGTGCATACGATGTGGTTGAAAATACCATGGCTTGGGTCAGGCTCACCTGAGTCTTCAAGGTGACATCTTTGCTCTTCAACACTTTAAAGAGGACTTTTGCAGCAGATTTGCCCAATGCAATGCATCTTTTGATTTCTTAACTGCTGCTTCCATGGGTGTTGATTGTGGATCCAAGTAAAATGAAATCCTTGACAACTTCAATCTTTCCTCTGTTTATCATGATGTTACTTATTGGTCCAGTTGTGAGGATTTTTGTTTTCATTCTGTTGAGGCGTAAGCATACTGAAGGCTGTGTTATTTGATCTTCATCAGTAAATGCTTCAAGGTCTCCTCACTTTCAGCAAGCAAGGTTGTGTCATCTGCATAACACAGGTTGTTAATGAGTCTTCCTCCAACCCTGATGCCCCATTCTTCTTCATATAGTCCAGCTTCTCTGATTATTTGCTCAGCATACAGATTGAATAGGTATGGTGAAAGGATACAACCCTGACACACACCTTTCCTGACTTTAAATCATGCAGCATCCCCTTGTTCCGTTCGAACAACTGCCTCTTGATCTACGTACAGGTTCCTCAGGAGCACAATTAAGTGTTCTGGAATTCCCATTCTGAAGAAGTTGTTGGTCTTGCAAAATTCTATCATGTGATCTCCGGCATTGTTTCTATCACCAAGGTCATATCTTCCAACAACTATTTAATACAATCATTATTCAAATTTACACACCAACCACTAAGGCCAAAGATGAAGATTTTTACCAACTTCTGCTGTCTGAAATTGATCGAACATGCAATCAGGACGCACTGATAATTTCTGATGATTGGAATGGGAAAGTTGGAGACAAAGAAGAAGGAACAGTAGTTGGAAAATATGGCCCTGAGTCTTATATATTATGAAACCAGAGGGGTCCTATGTGCACAGGAAAAGGGGAAGGGGAGGAAGAGGGAGGCACCCCTTGACTCAGTCTGGGCTCAGGGTGCATGACAGTCTTGTGGACAGCCTCGACGGCATCAAAGGAAGAGCATTCCCTCCCGTTCTCGGATCTAGGATTAGATCTTGCCAGCATGTAATTACAGTCATCTGTCCCTTAACATCCACGATATGTTCTGTGAAACAGAACGTTGTGTGATTTGAATGTTGCGCGAACACCATATTACAGGCAGTCCCCGGATTACAAACGTCTGACTTATGGACAACTCATACTTAAGAACAGACTGCCATAAAGCCTATTATATTAAAAATTTGAGTTAAATACAATGGTTCATAATAACGAACACACACACTATTTTGTGACACTCATGAAAACACTGTGCAGTTTGGAAGTGTTTCTTAAGAGTTTTATATGCATATTGTTGTTGTTAGGTGCCGTCGAGTTGGTTCCGACTTAGAGAGACCCTAAAGGACGCAGTAGAACTGCCCCATAGGGTTTCCAAGGAGAGGCTGGTGGATTTGAACTGCCACCCTTTTGGTTAGCAGCCACAGCTTTTAACCACTGAACCACCAGGGCTCCTTTATATGCATAGAAAAGTAAAATATATACTAAGACAAATATTTGACTAACTGACGCTAAATATGAACTGTATGTACCTGTTCTGACTTACCTACAAATTCAATTTAAAGACAGACATATGAACAAATCTCGTTTGTAACCTGGGGACTGCCTGTATATGAGACATGAGATACATGTGTTGTATGAGAGAAGTTGTCACGTCCATTACGTCCCATTCTCCGACAGGGATTTCTGAACTCTATTATAACCTCAGAGCCCTGGTGGCTCAATGGTTAAGAGCTACAGCTGCTAACCAAAAGGTTGGCAGTTCGAATCTACCAGCCGCTCCTTGGAAACCCTATGGGGCCATTCTACTCTCTCCTATAGGGTCACTATGAGTCAGAATCAACTGGACGGCAACAGGTTTTTTTGGGTATTATAACCTTATGGGACCAAGGACGTTGCCCAAACGGACATTATGCAGCACTTGACTGTATATAGTTAATCATATACCTTACCACTAAGGCACTAGGGGACCGTGTAACTAAGGTACTAGGAGAAAGGGTCTATTTCCCCTAGGGCACATTCTTTCAGTACAGTTTCAATGTAAGGATCATACAGGCAGTAGGGAGAGAAACTGCTTGTGTTGCCTTGAAAGGAAGAAAGGCTAATACCCTGAAGATGTGAAGCTGAGGGTTCTCAATGATATTACTGAGCCATTTAAGCAACCCTAGAACTACTATTCTGGAACTTCTTGTTGAGTAAGCTGTAAATGTCCTTATTGTTCAGGCTTACTAGTCTGCTTTCTGCTATTTGAAGCTGAACGCAACCTCACTGATACAGGAAGCTGCCAAACTTCTCTCCAGGTGGCTTAATTCCAAAAGGCTTTCAGTCAATGGAAGGCTGTTCCATTTCTCTATGCCCAGAGCACAGCTTCTCTCGTCAAGAGGGTGTTCTTCCCTCTTGGAGGCAGAATGCCAAAACGGTTCAGAGCTCCAGCTTTGGAATCAGATACATAGGTTTAAATCCTGGCACTTCGGCTTATTATCTATGTGGCCCTGCGAATGTTACTTCTCTGTGCCTCAGTTTTCTCATCGAAACTCAGGAATCATACTAGTATCTACCGCATAGCGTTGTTGTAAGAATTAAATGAGATAAAACATGTAAAGGGATTAGTAAATGGTTGGTATATAACTTGGCACATAATAATCACTCAAATGTTAGCTATACTCCATGACAGAAGATGTGGTGTAAGGTCTCCAGTACTTAGTGGACAAGAAAGTCCAGCATGGATTCATCCAACACTTGATCTCACAGGCTGAAAAATCAGTGGGGCCCTCTGCTCTGGAACATCCGAGGAGTCTTATTTATAAAAGGAGTGGGGCTCTCATGCAGAGGTAGGGATATACCTTGAAATCACTGGCATAGTTTTCCTGTTTGTTCAGGAACATTACCCATCTCCTCTGACGGACCTTTAACCTCAGGCACCAATCACAAGACACCCAAATCTTCATTAAGTTGGGATTCCAGTGAGCCTAATTTGGACAGATCTGGGGTGGAATGAATGCAAAAGCTTTGAAGACCTGAGAGTTGGTTCAAATTGTTATGCCCATCAAATTGCTGCAGTGTTCATGGGTCTTCTAGGGTTTCATATACAAGAACATTAATGGCTTATAACCTGGAAGTCATCTTCTACGCTGATGGTTCTCAGTTAAGATGACACTGCCCCCTGGGGGATGGCTGGAAATTTGTAAGGATATTCTTGGTTGCTGCAATGATACCACTGGCATTTAATGGTTAGTGGTTGTGGATACTAGACATCCTACAAAGCACAGGACAGTCCTGCACAGCCACGGATTGTCTCATGTCCTGAATGAGTTTCTAATATCCTGCTGCACATTCATGTACATGTAAACCTGTTTATTATGAGCTGAGCCTAGAATCTAAGTCTACTTTAATATATAAACACAAAGTACATTTGCACTGTTTTAATATGTACTAGATTTTAAAGGAATATCACTATCGTGTAAATGGAGGGATATTTGTTCTGTTTTATTTAGGATTTTCTCACAGATTGTTTACCATTTTGGAGTCCCAGGGTAGTGCAAACAGTTAATGCACTGTGCTGCTAACCAAAAGGTTGGAGGTTCAAGTCCATCCAGAGGCACTGCAAAAGGCCTGGCAATCTACTTCTAAAAAAATCAGTCATTGAAAGCCCTATGGAGCTCAGTTCTACTCTAATACACAGGGCATCTCCAGGAGTCAGAGTCAACTTGACAGCAATTGGTTGGTTTACCATTTCACTGGTGATGTGATTAGTAAACCATCACCAATGCCCTTGTAATTGGCTAATACATTACCGGATCCAGTCTGCATTCACAACTGTTGCATTCATGGAGATTTTTACACTAGATGTGTTATGGATTGAATTGTGCCCTCCCCCAAAATATATGTTGAAGTCCTAATCATGATCCCTATGAATGTGACCCTATTTGAAAATAGGGTCTTTGACGATGTTATCAGTTAGGTTAACATGAGGTGATACTGGTGTATGGTGGGTCCTGATCATATATGACTGGTGTCCTTATGAAAGAAGAAAAGATACACAGAGACAGAGAGACAGAAAGGACACCATGTGATACTGCAGCTGCAAGCCAAGGAACACGTGGAGCTACCAGAAGCTGGGAGAGAGGCATGGAACAGAGTCTCCCTCAAAGCTTCAGGAGGAAGCAACATAGACAACACCCTGGTCTCGAACTCCCAGCCCCCAGAACTGTGAGACAATAAATTTCTGTTCTTATAAGCTACCCAGTTTGTCATACAGCAAAACCTGTGAGAACCAAAACTCGATGGGACTGCCTTGTTTTTCCCGATCTCGCAAGTTTTCTGCCTTTGACAGGGTCCAGCTTACCACTTTCTATCACTCTCTATTAGTGGAATATATTTGAGTTTTCTGTCTCTGATGGGTTTCCACCTTACACAGGTTCCAGCTTTTGCAGTTCTTACTGTATTTTGTTACTGCAGCCCTTGGAAGCAAATACACAGTTCAAGCACCTGATGTACTCAATGTCTTCCAGGGTGGTCATGACCAAACATAAAAATACACATCATTTTATTATGAAGTTCTTCCCTTTCATTCATCCTTTATACTTAACTAATGTACTCTATTGATTTTTTTAAATTATAAAATAAAGTTTATTTTAAAAAGAAAAATTTTTGTAAATTATACATATAGTATGTATAATTTTCTATGACCTTCATTTCAGAAGCATATGGAAGTTGTTACAAAATATTTGTTATAAAAAAGGGGGCAGTGGGTTTTGATAAAGCAGAGAACCACTGCTCTATGAGGTCTATTTTGTTTAAAGAAAACTAAACTAGTTGCTGTCAAGTCAATTCCAACTCATGGCAATCCCATGTGTTTCAAAGTAGAACCATGCTCCAAAGGGTTTTCAATGGCTGTGATCTTTCAGAAGTAGATCTCCAGGGCTTTCTTCCAAGGCACCTCTAGGTGGATTTGAACCACCAACCTTTCGGTTAGTAGCTGAGCGCTTAATCATTTGCAACACCCAGGGAGTTGTTTTGTTTAAAGTAAGTTTTACATTGAAGTAAACGTACATACAGAAAAGTGAACAAATCATGACTGAAAGGCTCAATAAATTTTTATAAGCACCCAGGTCAAGAAATAAGACATTACCAGCTCCACAGAAGTTCTCTTCATCCCCGCTCCTAGTCATTATCTACCCACTATCCTGATTTATAACACCAGTGATGAATTTTGCCTGGTTTTACAGCTTCATCTAAATTGCATCATATAATCTGCACTTATTTATATCAGCTTTTATAGGTTTTTCGTTTTTGCTTAACATTATATTTGTGAGAATCATCCATGTTGTTGCGTGTACCAATAGTTCATTCTCGTTGCTGATCATATTCTATTGTAGAAATACAACAGAATGTATTTATCCATTTGACTATCGATGAACATGTGGGTAGTTTCCAGTTTAGAAGTGATGTAACAATTGCTCCAATGAACATTCTTGTACATAACTTTTAGTGAACATATATACACATTTCTATAGGTGTACCTAGGAATAGAATTGCTGGATCATAGATATGCATTTGTTGTGCTTTATTAAACACTGCCAAAGAGTTTTCTAATGTGGTTGAAACAATTGGCACTCCCACCAAAGTTATGAGAGTTCCATTTGCTCCAAAACCAAACCAAACCCATTGCCATCAAGTTGATTCCAACTCATAGCAACCCTACAGGACAGCGTTGAACCGCCCTACAGGGTTTCCACGGAGCAACTGGTGAATTTGAACTGCCCACCTTCTGTTGGCAGCCGTAGCTCTTAACCACTGCACCACCAGGGCTCACAGTCATATTTAGACACTCAAATGTATTCTCCTAATCCCACCTTACACAGCATTTTGCCTGTGTGGCTTTGAGGTGTACCTACTTAGTGCTGCCATAACAAAAATTACCACAAGTGGATGGCTTTAAAGAACAGAAATTTATTTTTTCATAGTTCTGGAGACTAAAAGTCCAAATCAGTGTCTCAGCCATGTTGATTCCTTCTGTTGGCCTCTCTCCTAGTTTCTGGTAATTGCTGGCAACCCGTGTACTCCTTTGTTACTTATACATGCAGGTGCCTCTGTTGTCCCATGGGATCACCCCTGTGTGTGTCTATGTATATTCTGTTCTTTTTATATGACACCACTCAGAAGGGATTAAGTTTAGAACTTACCCTTCTCCCATATGGCCTCATAAACATAACAAAAGAAAATTCCTATTTTTAAACAGGGTCTTATTCACAGGTACAAGGGTTAAGACTTCAACATACATTTTGGGGAGGATACAATTCAATCCACAACAATTCAATCTACGTGAAACTGGAAAAGTGGGAGTTTGACGACCCATCCAGCGTAGAGCTCCTGCTCTCCATCCTCTTTGAATGTACGCAGTGTTGGGAGTGTGCTTAGGGCAATTACTGGCACGCCCTATGAGAAACGCCTTGGCTGAGTCACAGCCAAGCCCAGCAGTGGCTCTGGGGCTCCCACTGTGTTTCAGATCAAACTAAAGGTGAGGATGACTCAACCTCAAGCCCCTACAGGCAGAGAGGTAGGGTCGTTCAAGTGCTCCAGCCTCCAGCAGGGTAGAGCTGCTGGAGTAAGGTGGGGCTGACTGTGCACAGGTGGAGTTTGGAGTAGGCAGAGGAAAGGGAAGTGAGGGGGCTAGCTGACAGCTACAGAGCAGACTCAAGGTAGGTGGGAGTGGGGGAAGTCAGGGTACAAATGACTGTATTCCCAATATCTGTGCAAATCAGATGTACTTAGAACTAGGTTTTTCTAGAAAACTAATTCAGTATATGAGGAGAACTGTTTTTTCAACCACAAAAAGCATATAATGAAAACATGAAGTCTGTTTCACGTATCGTATTCCCAGTCCTCCAGCTATCTTCCCAAAGGAAGCCACAGCCCTTCTAGAAGCAGCCTGTACATATGCAAGCAGAGACACAAGTATCTTTGAAAAGTTATTCAACCTCTCAGGGCTTCAGCACCCTCGTCCTTAGAATGATGGAGCTGGCCACAGTGTTTCCCAAACTTCCCTGCTGGTGAGAATTACTTGGGGCATTTGTTCAATAGATAGTTTCCCAGGCCATACCACCAGTTGCCATAGAGCCAACTGATTCATGGCAACACCATGTGTGTCAGAGTAGAACTGTGCTCCATAAGGTTTTCAATGGCTGATTTTTTTTTTTTGGAAGTAGATCACCAGGCCTTTCTTCCAAGGCACTTCTGGGTAGATTTGAACCTTCAACCTTTCAACTAGCAGCCAAGTGCATTAACCATTTGCACCAGCCAGGGACTCTTCTCAGGCCACGGGCCCTGGGATTCTGATTTAGGAGAACTGCGATGGGATCCAGGAAATTGTATTATTGGAAGAATCCCTAGGTGATTCTTATCATCAGGAAGTTGGGGAAACACTGGACTAGAGAATCTCTAATATTTAAAATTTTTCAAGTGCTTGGAATATTCTGTCCTTTAGAAATGATATTACTTTGTAGAGATAAGAGGGAGCTTCTAAGTAATAAAGAATGAAGAAAAGTGCTTTCATGGCAGCACATTAAAACTTTGGAAACACATCATCTGGGCCCTTTGTTAATAACACTGGTGAATGCTGGCTCCTCTCCTTGGTCCTGTTATTTTCCTTTCATGGAACCCTGTAATGGTAATTGAGTTATGTTCTAATGACATGGACTCAAAGAAAGCAGTGTCTTTTCTAGGCAGCTCAGTGAAGAGTAGAGACCTTGGCCCAGACAGGCAGGAAATGGATGAGGTCTCTGTTAAACACCCAGAAGTGTCTGGGGACTACTGGTGACTATACAAGACAGACTAAATCTTTCCCTGGATAAGGGAGATGACTAGGCTTCAGCCAAAATTGCAGTTTAAATGAATAACATGGCCTGAGCAAAGACCAAAAACTGAAGACAAGGGACATAGCCCCTTGAAAAAGGACTACTTAAAGCTGAAGAATCTCTCCAACAGTGCAAATCAGATACAGTAGTTTTTCTACATGACCTATACTTCTGCAGGGCTCTGCCTGACACAGGGGAGTGCCAATTTTACAATCAGTTACTGATGGATGCTTGTATTTCTACTTGGTTTATGGCCAAAAGGTTGAAAGTTCAAGTCCACCCAGAGGCACCTCAGAAGAAAAGCCTGGCAATCTATTTCTGAAAAAACAGCCATTGAAAACCCTATGGAGCTCAGTTCTACTCTGATACATGGGGTTTCCATGAGTTGGAATCGACTCAATGGCAACTGGTTTTGGTTTTTTCACCAGTGGGGCAGGGGGAGTGATGGGTACAGACCCTAAAAAGTAACCCAGCCTCTATCGTTCCTGGTACTCCTGACATAAAAGGGAATAAGGGCACTTACATTTAAGTAAGTCTGTCAGCTTGTCATACTGTGAGGCCTTGCATGTTGCTTTGATGCTGGAAGCTATACCACTGGTATTCAAATACTAGCAGGGTCAGCCACAGTGGACAGATTTCAGCTGAGCTTCCAGACTAAGACAGATTAGGAATAAGGACCTGGTGGTCTACTTCTGAAAAAATTTAGCCAGTGAAAACCTTATAAATAGCAGCAGAACGTTGTCTGATATATTGCCAGAAGATGAGACCCTCAGTTTGGAAGGTACTCAAAAGACATCTGGGGAAGAGCTGCCTCCTCAAAGTAGACTTGACCTTAACGAAGTGGATGGAGTCAAGCTTTCGGGACCTTCATTTGCTGATGTGGCGTGACTCAAAATGAGAAGAAACAGCTGCAAACATCCATTAATAATCAGAACACGGTATGTACGAAGTATGAATCTAGGAAAATTGGAAGTCTTCAAAAATGAAACGGATCACTGATCTGTGTGTGCATGTAGAAATTTTTGAAATGGTGTATCCTTGGCTATGTATATTTTCACCAAAAAAAAAAAGGTCGAGAAGGGAGAGGGTTGACATGTTGTGGGGTTGTTAACCAATGTCATAAAACAATATGTGTACTACTGTTTCATGAGAAACTATTTGTTCTGTAAGCCTTCACCT
>NW_004444071.1:3514693-3529558 GCF_000243295.1 Trichechus manatus latirostris | reverse complement strand
AAAACAATATGTGTACTACTGTTTCATGAGAAACTATTTGTTCTGTAAGCCTTCACCTGAAGTACAATAAAAAAAAAAATGAAATGGAATGCATAAACATTGATATCCGAGGCATTAGTGAGCTGAAATGGACTGGTATTGGCTATTTTGAATCAGACAATCATATGGTCTACTATGCCAGGAATAATAAACTGAAGAGGAACGGCATTGCATTCATCATCAAAAAGAACATTTCAAGATCTATCCTGAAGTACAGTGTTGTCAGTGATAGGATAATATCCATACGCCTACAAGGAAGACCAGTTAATATGACTATTATTCAAACTCACACACCAACCACTAAGGCCAGAGATGAAAAAACTGAAGATTTTTACAAACTTCTGCAGTCTGAAATTGATCAAACTATGGAATCAAAATGCTCTGATAATTATTGGTGATCTGAATGTAGAAGTTGGAAACAAAGAAGTATTGGTAGCTGGAAAATATGGCCTTGGTGATAGAAACGATGCTGGAGATTGCATGATAGAATTTTCCAAGACCAACGATGACTTCTTCAAGATGTCACTTTGAGGACTAAGGTGAACTTGACCCAAGCTTAGGTGTTTGCAAATGTCTTATATGCACGCAAAAGCTGGGCAATGAATAAGGAAGATGGAAGAAGAATTGATGCCTTTGAATTATGGTGTTGGTGAAGAATATTTAATATACCATGGGCTGCCAAAAGAACGAACAAATCTGTCTCGGAAGAAGTACAGCCAGAATGCTCCTCAGAAGCTAGGATGGCGAGACTTCGTCTCACATACTTTGCACATATTATCAGGAGGGATCAATCCCTGGAAAGGACATCATGCTTCGTAAAGTAAAGGGTGAGTGAAAAAGAGGAAGACCATCAAGGAGATGGACTGACACAGTAGCTGCAACAACGGGCTCAAGCATAGTAACAATTATGAGGATGGCGGACGACCGGGCAGTGTTTCCTTCTGTTGTACCTAGGGTCGCTATGATTTGGAACCGACTCAACAGCACTTAATAACAACAAATGTAAGTTAATTTTGCAAACTTGGAGTTGCTATTATTCATGTTATTCATACTAATCATCAGCAATGAATCTATACGATGAAATGAAACTGGCTTTGGACTGGAAGTCAGGAGAGGTGCAAGTGGACATGGTGCTGCCACTAAGGAACTATGTGACCTTGGGCAAGTCATTTACCGCTCTAAACCTGTTTCCTTATGTGTAGAATGGAAGGATGGATTAGGTGGTACCTTATTTCATTAATTCTAAGGTACACATTTTTTTTTCACATTTTTAGATCTCTGCACTAGGAATGCATCTTATAAATGATGGTGTCTGCAATATACCAAGTGAAAATGAATCAGATGGAACGGTGCAGACCTCTTTGGATAAGAACGGATAATCATACTACCCACTGATGTGGCCACAGGTTTTTATTACTTAGAGTAATCAGAAGGAGATAAATACAGCAGGGTTCATCAAGAGCCAGGTTCTCCTAAAAGGCTCTCATCTAAGAGTAAGATGTTTTTACACTTCCATGCACACCCTTCAATGTACCATGGATGAGAAAACAAAGATAACTCGGGCCTGGGGCTTATAGAGATAAACCAGAGGGGCGTATGTGCTGAACTGCATGGTAACAAGAGGAAGAGGGGCAAGAGGAGAGTGTCCTTGTTTAGGTACAGGTAGTGTAACCATCCTGTGACCAGCAACGTGCCTTTATTCAGGAGCAAACAGCATGGCCATTCTGTGACCAGCTTCCTCCCTAGCTTCAAGATTAATTCTGTACAATTAAGTAGTTGTGGGTAGTCATGGAGAGAGAGAAAGTTACTGTGAGCTCATAACAGGGAGAAAGCCTTCTCTGACAAGGAGAAGAAACTGGGACGGAGTGAGACCCAATGCCCAGACTCCTTATCAGAGAATGCCGGGAGCCCAAGGCTTCAGCTTAGGGGGCCTAGATAAGAATTGTAAAGGCAGACCGCCCTCCCAGCAGCATCTAACAATTATTATTGGCAGAGTTTTTTTTTCTTTGCTGCTTTTATAATCTATAGCACACCGTTGTTGTTGTTAGTTGCAAGTCCAGTCAGCCCTGACTCATGGCAACTCCATGCACAATGGACTAAAATGCTACCCAGTCCTGTGCCATCCCCATGATTGGTTACGTATCAGACCGTTGTGATCCACAGGGTTTTCATTGGCTGATTTTTGGAAGTAGATCACCAGGCTTTTCTCCTAGTCGTCTTAATCTGGAAACTCTCCTAAAACCTGTTCAGCATCACAGCAACACACAAGCCACCACTGACAGACAGGTAGTGTCTGCCTAGGAGTGCATTGGCTGGGAATCCAACCCAGGTCTCCTACACGGAAGGCAAGAATTCTATCACTGAATCACCCACTGCTCCCATTATAACATATCAGATACAATTAAACATATAGCTGGGCATTTACTTCAGCTGTACAAGTGGCTGCATAAATGTCTTACATTTGTATATTTACTTAATACTCTGTACTCTTTAATCATTCACATATATCCATTCATTTATTCCTAGAAGACCCCAGGTTGGGTGGTTCTCAACTCTGGCTTCCCAGAGAAGTCACATCAGCTGAGTTGTACTCACCTGGCAGGCAGAAGAGACTGAACATAACAGGCAAAGAGGGAAAATATGTGGGAAGGCACAAAGATGCAAAATAACATGACACATTCAGAAAACATCAAATATTCGGTATGGCTGGAGGAAAGAGTACAAATTGAACGGGGGTGGTAGATGAGGCTGAAGGAGACAGGAGCCAAATTGACAAGGGTGTTGAATCCCATCCTAAGAAGCCTAGATTTCATCTTCAGGGCTAAGGATGCTAAGGGTTTATAAACAAAGGAGTGATATAGCTGGATTCAAATTTTGCAGGATGGGAAAATCACTGGTGGCATGGTAGATTATGGTTTAACAGGGTGGGGGCAGAAAGACAAATTAAGTGGTTGTTGATATATTCAGGTGAGAAATGACAAAGGCTTGAACTGACGATCTGGTAGGGGAATGAAGAAGGAAAAGATCAAGTTAAAAGGTATTTACAGAATGTCAGCCAAAGGGATGCAAGGTATATGAGAAAGAGGGGGATCAAGGATGATTCCCAGGTTTCTGGAATAGCTGCCTAAATTTATAGCGGTACCACAACTAAAGTTGGTGTCTTAGGCTGGGTTCTCTAGAGGAGCAAAACCAGTGAAGCATGTATATAAACATATAGAGAGAGATTTATTTCAAGGAAATGGCTCACACAATCATGGAGGTTGACAAGTCCCAAATCCATGGATCATACGGTAGGCTGGAGGCTTCTCCTGATTCACGTGGTAGCAGGGGCTGATGAACTCAAAATCTGTAGGTCAGGCAGCAGGCTGCTGTCTCAGTCCCAAAAACTGGAGGTCAGAGAATGACAAAGCAAATGCAGGATGAACTACAGGATCAAGAGACAGACAGCTTTGCCAGAACATCCATATATATTGGATGCAGTCCACACCCCCAAGGAAATTCCCCTTTGAATTGATTGGCTGCTCACATCAGATCAAAAAATGGAGGATGATTATATAATAGCTGCCAAACCACTAAGAATCATGGCCTAGCCAAGTTGACACATAACCTTAACCATCACAGTCTACCCCCTTGTCAAGTTAGCACCTGTACCCACCTCCTTAGACCATACACAATCTCTAAATAAAGGCAGTTATAAAGTTAAACTTGTGCTGAACATGATACAAACAACATGCGTACAACCAAAAACGCATTAGCCTGTTTACATCTTATATTTTATACTAAGTGATGAAATAATAAAGGGAAATAAGTGAAAAATAGGCCTAAATAGCAAATGAGTTTGATCCTTATAATATCTTTGAGTTTGTTGCTGCTGGTAGCTGCTGTTGAGTCGGCCCCTGACTCATGGTGATCCCATGAACACGGAATGAAAGGCTGTCTGGTCCTATGCCATCCCCATGATGGGTTGCCAGTTGGACCATTGTGATCCATAGGGTTTTCATTGATTGATTTTCAGAAGTAGATCACCAGGCCTTTCTTCCTAGTATGTCTTAGTCTGGAAGCTCCACTGAAATCTGTTCATCATCCGAGTACACGCAAGCCTCCACTGACAGATGGGTGGTGGCTGCACATAAGATGCATTGGCTGGGACTACGTGGAAAGTTAGAATTCTAAACTTAACCACCGACGCCCCCGCTATCTTTGGGTTAGGAGCTTCTATTTATTTACTCCTCCAGATCTAGTCTCCACAATTCTTCACTCTTATCTGTGCCCTGGTGGGGCTGAACTGTATGGATTACAGAGGCTTCTGGTTAGGGTTGGCCAATTTGGAGCCCTGGAAGTTCAGAAAGAAAGCAGAAGATGAGATCCGTGTGTTTATTCTCCTCCGTCTCCCTCCCTTCCAAGTCAAGAGAAGTTGGCCACTTTGCTTGACCAAACGCTCCAGCTCCTGTCAGTGGCCCTCTCCATACCACTCTCTTTCTCTCAGGGTTCCAGTACCTTTTCCTTTCCTTGATCCTTTAGGCCAAATTACCAATTTGAGTGCACTCTCTGCTGTCTGCTGAGGTCCCGACTGTACAATTAAGTAGTCCTGACTGCCCAGAAAGCAGACTCTCAAAATGGAATTGAGTTGCTCACATATTTAATGAGCACATTGATCAACCCTTGCCCAGGGGAACAGGGACATGAATAATCCATGGCATGTGATGGCATCACAGTTTCTCATATTATGACTGGTGGGTGGCATGAGATGAAGTCAAAGGGGAGAACAAGGCATTGGGAAATCAAGTGACTATCCAACTAAGAAAACATGATTCATAAATCCTCAGTGGCAGCTTTAAATAAGATCCTCATCTCCTGTGAGGTCACAGGGCAGAAATAGCTGAGGACCAAGCCCAGGACCTAAGAGTAAGGGCTGCATAGTTTCAGCACCAATTAAAAGCTCAGTGCTGACAGGTGTTTAACTAAGGTAAGGACACAGGTAGGGAAGGAGTAGAACCTTGAGACATGGGATGGGATGGGAACATTTGGAAAGGTATAGTTGAGGCTAAGAGCTCTGAAACCCTAGCCTTCCCTACCACCCTTGGCTGCAGAGGAAGCCCTCCCCAGTCTGGGGGAACCCAACCTCCCCTCCATAAAAGCCCTTCAAGGCTGTACTTGGAGCAGCTGCCTCACAAGCTAATGCCTATTCTGAGGAGACACATCCACAACCCTTATTGCCTCAAGGCATAGTGCTTGGTGGGCATCTTTGGAATTTTGAGGCAACATGGACCATATTTGGGCATGCCACTCCAACACATTTACTGGGCAATCCACAAGGCTACCAGTTTTAAGTGTGAATCAGATTAAGAAAAGGCTCTACAGCAGGTCCAGGCTATGATCCTAGCTACCCTGTCACTGGGCCTTATGACCCAAGGATACAGCAGTCCTGGAAGTTTCTGTGGCAAACAAGTTTCTGTATATAGCCTCTGGAAAACCCCAACAAGAAAATCAAGCACAAATCCCTGGGATTTTGGAATAAGATTATGTCCTCTTCTGCCAACAATTATTCTTCATTGGAAAAGCAGCTCTTGGGAAACTTCTAGATCCTAGTCAAGACTGAATACCTAACAATGGGAGACCATGTGACTATGAGAACTACCCATCATGAACTGGGTATCATTTGACCCACCAAACCATAAAGTGAAACATGTGTGGTAGCCAAAATAGAAGTGGTATATATATGAGACCAGGCTGGAGCAGTCTAGAAGACACAAATAAACTACCACAGGCAGGTGGCTCAGAATTCCATGGTACTTTCTCCTATTACCTCACACTCTCTCCTCCACCCAACCTTATAGACTTATAGAGAGTTCTCTATTACTAGTTAATGAAAGAGGAACACAAGGAAGAGTAAAGGACCTGAACAACTGATGGACCTGCATGGTATGCCAGTACCAGCTGAAATTGGACAACTACTGCCCTATTGCCCCTGTTGGTGTGGCCCCAAAAAACAATTGTAAAGGAAAATCCCTTACTCAGTGTGGCCCTGAAATACAATGGTAAAGGAAAATCCTCCCAGAAGGCAGGTTTTGGGATGTACACCTTATTATCTGCTTCATGTAGGAATAAACATAGACTGAAGTATGGATCTATACTTATTAATGGGCACTGGCTGGTAGGTTGGCCAGCTACTCAGGGACTAAGAAAGAGTGAGGCTAGACAATCGTGACAAGGAAGTCTGGTGGATGGACCTTTCAGAAAGGTCACAGAATGTGATGATATTCATATTCCATTCAAATGCCCACCAGAGGGTGTCCCCAGTAGAGGAGATGCTCCATGAATCAGGTGAACAAGATGACTTATTTTATGGATGTCACTCACCCTTCTTCTCCCGCCACCCTGGTGCTTGCTTAATTGGCCATGTACAGAATGTGCATTTAGTTAATCTTCAAGTCAAATTTAGGAGGTTAGTGCTATTATTATTACTCCTATTTTATAGATAAGAACAGGGTACAAGTAGGTTAAGTAAACTGGTTAACCAGTGGGTTAAGTAAACTTACCACAGTTAGTAAGCAGTGGAGTCAGAATTTAAACCTAGGTTATCTGACTCTAGTACTCTACTGTCCAATACAGTAGCCACTAGCCATAAGTGGATATTTTAATTAAGTAGAATAAAAAAATTTGTTTCTGTCACACTAGCCACATTTCAAGTGCTCAATAGCCACATGTTGCTAGTGGCTACCATTTTGGACAGTGCATGTGTAGAATATTTCCATCACTGAAGAAAGGTCTATTGGACACTGTTGCTCTAGAGTGTGGGCTATAAATCAATACACCCTTCAGCATCTCTCATAAATGATCATGTTGTTTTTGTTGTCAGATGCTGTCAAGTCAGTTCTGACTCACAGCAACCCCATATACAACAGAACAAAACACTACCCGGTCCTATTCCATCCTCACAATTGTTGCTATGCTTGAGCGCATTGCTGCAGACACTGTGTCAATCCATCTCATTGAGGGTCTTCCTCTTTGTTCACTGACCCTCTACTTTAATGATCATATCAACATATAAATCAGGTTAAGGCATGGCTGGGACTCTTCTCCAAGCCCAGAAACAGCTATTGCTGGTGGATGCCTTGAATTCCACAGGTCCTTTAGATTCCTAAGACTGTGTTACTGACACAAAGAAACCCTTATAACACTGGTGTTGGATGTTGAGACTTGACAGCAAATAATGTGTGCTAGAGTCTCAAGTGAGCTAGGAGGACTGAAATGGGTTGGTATCTGCTTATGTGCCTAGGACCATATCAGGTGGTGGTTGGGGGAAGGGAGGGGAAGATACGTTATGGATTGAATTGTGTCCCCCCAAAATATATGTTAAAGTCCTAACCCCAGTACCTGTGAACATGACCTTATTTGGAAATAGGGCTTTTGAAGATGTTATCAGTTAAATTAACCATACTTGAGTAGGGTGGGTCCTAATCCCCTCTGAGTGGTGTCCTTATAAAAGAGAAGAACATAGACACAGAGCAAAGACACCATGAGAAGATTTATTTACAGGCCAAGAAATGCCTGGGGCAACCAGAAGGTGGAAAAGACAAGAAAGGATCTTCCCTGAAAGTATTCTGAGAGAACATGGCCCTGCCAACCCCAAACCAACCAAACTCAGTTGCAGTTGCTGTTGAGTCGATTCCAACTCATAGTGACCCTATAGGACAGAGTAGAACTATCCCATAGGGTTTTCAAGGAGTGGCTGGTGGATTTGAACTGCTGATCTTTTGATGAGCAGCTGAGCTCTTAACCACTGCACCATCAGGGACATGACATGCTAAATTCTGACCATTAGCCTCCAGAACTATGAGAAAATAAATTTCTGTTCTTATGAGCCACTCAAATTTGTGATATTTTGTTACAGCAGTCCTAGAAAACTAATACAGACAGAAAAGACATACAAAAACCATTGCTCTCAAGAAATGAAGGACACTAGACTAATCTCATTCATCCCACAAATGGAAACTCAGTGGTGGATAAAACAGACATAGTTCCTGACCCTGTGGAGCTTACCTTCTTCCCCAGTGGGGAAGAGAGACATTAAGCAAGAAAAGACAAGTCTGGTGCATGTTAGGAAATGAAAAATATGGGAGGCTATGGAATGAAATAATTAGAGATATGATAATAATAAATGCTCCAGGAGTTTAGAGATGAGAATAGCCAGAGTAGGAAGAAAGGCCTGGCGATCTAATTCTAAAAATTAGCCAATGAGAACCCTATGGATCACAGAATATTGTCCTATATAGTGCTGGGCTGGAAGGACTCAAGCATACCAACAATCATGAAGATGATGCAGGACCAGGTAACATTTCATTCTGTTACATATAAAGTCGCTATGAGTTGGAGCCAACTCGACAGCAACTAACAACAAACAACTGCATTTATGTCAATTAACTCTGTCCTCCATTCTTCTCAGCCTCGATTCTGCCTTTCATCCTCCATCCTTGACCAGCCCTGCCAATTGAGATGAGGAACCAGAGTACATGGTGGAAGGGGCTTTAGGTTCCTGCCACCACCGTGGCCAGCACTACTTCAGGAGCAGCGCCAAGGATGTAGTCCAGAAAGGACTTGGGAACTAGCCTAGAGTTTCCCAGAAAGCACTGGGACCTTTCCCCTGGTAAACCCCTGGTGTGTGTTTGTTGTGGGGCATGGAGGGTAGAGTAGACCGCCACACCTTCAGGCCATGGACCCACAAGAGAGATGCGGCAGATGCTCCAAGGCTGCTCACAGCAATCATCTGGGACCCTCTTCCTTGTTCCATCCTGCTCCCATTTTAAATCCACCTATTTGCTCCTGCCTTTTGGCTCTACTTCTTGTTCCTGCCACACTGAATTTGATCTACATGGCTTAACTATCAGCACTCGCTCAAGGATCCCACGCAGACCAACCCTACTGGTTCATTCTACTTGAACTACTCTGAGTAGACAAGCCTGACAGGTGGTGGCCCCTTGTGACCTAATCCCTGACTATAGCCAGCTCCTGGGTCTTCTGTTCCTATGGGAAGGGAAGGGAAGAATTAAGATAGGCCTGCTTCCTGGTCATTCACTGCACACCCCATCGACTGGAGCAGGTCCTTCAGATGAGAAGGGCTTCCTGAATAAAGTCTGAGCTTTCTCCTTCAACTATGAATACCATCCTACCACCTGGCCCTTAGAAGCCAGTCCAACAGCTTGGCCAGCTTCCCTTGCCTGGCCCTGTTGTCTTCCACATGCCCTCCCTTCCCAATGCCACCTGCCTGTGTTGATGAGGCCCCAGAACACCTGGAGTCTGATCCTATCCAAGTCACAACCAGAGCTGGAGCCTCGTTTCAGGTCCTTGATTTATTAGCCGCAAATGCAATGACTGCAATGATCTGCTCTAGGAGAGGATCACAGGTTCCACGTGAGCTTCCTACTCCCTCTTCTGGGGTCCCCAGGAAATCATCCCCAGACAAACAATGAAGCAGCAACTGTTTGTCCCTGGCCCCATTTGCCTGCCTCCCTATTATCCTCCATACTGTCCCTTGCTATCCAGGTACCTCCCATTGTATGCCCCTTGTGGGCTGGACCTTCCCCTATGAAAAGCATTCCCATCCTTTGGCCCATTTGCCTATCTTGATAAGAATGGGTGGTGGTTAGGATCACAGCAAACACTCAAATAGTGCTTACAACCAGTCAGGCACTGTTCTAAGAGCTTTGCATCTATGAAGCTGTTAAGCCCTACCAATAGCCCTCTGATGTAGATACTCTTTCTAACGTCTTTACTTACAGAGGAGAAAAAATGAAGCACAGAGAAGTTGTGGCTGAGGTTACACAGCAGTGAGTAACAGAGCCAGGAGCTGAAGCCAGTGGGTCCATGCTCTCAGCCACCATGCCATACTCCTCTAGGTATACCAGTACCAGTTGCTGTCAAGTGAATTCTGACTCATGGCAATATCAGGTGTGTCAGAGTAGAACTGTGCTCCATAAGGTTTTCAATGGCTGATTTTTCAGAAGTAGATTCCTAGGACTTTCTTCTGAGATAAACTCTGAGTAGAGGAGAACTTCCAACCTTTTGGTCTGCAGTGGAGTGCTGCAGCTGTTTGAACCACCAGGGACTCCTCTTGGTATAAAAAACCAAAACCCACCGCTGTCAAGTCAATTCCAACTCATAGTGACCCCATAAGGTTTCCAAAGCTATAAATCTTTACGGAAACAGACTGCTGGTGGTTTTGAATCACCAACCTTTTGGTTAGCAGTCGAATGCTTTTAACCACTGCACCACCAGGTCTCCTTGATATGTTATCCTTTCTAGCTAATATATTTGTATTTTAACAAAGACTTTCACGGTACAAGGCCTTGACTCAAAGGTGTGACCAAAAGCTGCCAGATTTTTTTTTAATTGTGGTAAAATATATATAACAAAACATTTGCCATTCTAACCATTTTCAAGTATACAAGTCAGTGACATCAATTACATTCACCATGTTGTACAATCGTCACCACTTTCCATTACCAAATTTTTTCATCACCCTAAACAGAAACTCAGAACCCCTACAGCAATAATTCCTCCTTTCTCCCTCCCCCAGCACCTGGTAACCGTCAATAAACTTTTGTCTCAATGCATTTACCTATTTTAGATATTTTGTATAAGTGGATCATACACTGTTTGTCCTTTTGTGACTGACTTATTCCACTTAGCATAATGTTTTCAAGGTTCATCCATGTTGCAGCATGTATCAGGACTTCATTTCTTTTTATGGCTGAGTAATACTCCATTATACGTATACAGCATAATTGTTTATTCATTCATCTGTTAATGGGCTCTTGGGTTGTTTCCAACTTTTGGCTATTGTGAATAATGCTGATGTGAACACTGGTGTACAAGTATCTGTTTGAGTCTGTAAAAATGGCATGACCAGGGTGGCATCTGACCACCTCTAACTTCAGAAGGGTGAAGGAGAATCAAGATCAACAGCTCAAGCCTGATTCCTATGAGGCGGAGGTCAGACATACCTTCTCTCACCAGCCCTTTCTATCAATTCTGACACCATCTGTCCCTCCCACGGTGCACTCTACTTCTCTGCTGAGTTCCATAATTTGTTGCAGTGGCCACACAGAACTCACAGACAATACTCACGATTATGAGGTTGATCAGAGAAGTAACAGGTTGCAATTCAGGTTCAGGAACACTCAGGATACAGCTCTTCCCATCAGGACAGTCTCTTCTCAGCTGTGCCCACAGGCATGCCCCTCTCCGGCCCTTGGCCTCTGCCCTGCTCAGGCAAGTGTTACAAAGCTCTTTTAGCTCTGCTAATAAGTGCCCTGAGACACTCCATTCCACCAGTAAGCCTCAGCTCTAAGGCATCTAGCTCTAGCTCAATGGGTCAGCAAACCTAGCTCCACCAAGTGCCCGGAGGCACCCTGATCCATCCGCCAGAAAGCCTCCTGCCTGAAGGCACTCAGCTTTCTCGCTCTGTGGGCCAGGAAGCCCACCACACCGTCTCCTGCCAGTCTCCTGGTTCTGCTGCCACTGTTTCTCTGCCACTACTTCTTGCCATCTCCGATGTTACAGCTGCCCCTTTCTGTCCTGGTTCTGCTGCCTTTGCTGCCTCTCTCTGTCTTACTTGTTACAGTTCCTCTCTCTGTCTCGTGGATCTAGGAGGTTCTCAGAGTAGAGATTACGGGTTCAGATGACACGCTCCACTCCTGGCTTTTCTTTCTTGGTGGTGTTGAGATCCTTTCCTCCCACCTCTAGGATGGCTCATTTTAAACCTAGCGGGATGGCAAAACTGACCAATCTCTTTGTTAGGGTTCCATATATCTTATTTGTATAGTCCCACTCAATCATTGTGTGAGTCACAAAGACTGTGGGTAGAAGGGCCATACTAAGTAATCCATTGCACCTCAGAGTCCTTGCTTTCAAGTCTCTTGGCTATATCCTTAGAAGTGGAATTGCTAGGTCAAATGATAATTTATATTTAATTTTTTGAGGAACCAGCACACTGTTTTCTACAGCAGCTGCACCATTTTACATTCCCCTCAGCAATGCATCAGAGTTTCTAATAGATACATTTTTCCTGAGTTTAGGGGCAGGCCTTCTCAGGTTAGTTCCACCTTGTGGCAAACAGGTCTGTCAGCCTGTTATCACTGGAACTCTATAAATTGACATTTCCTCTTTGCTTTCACAATGCTAATTGAGGTTCACAATGATGACCCTGAGGCACTGCAAGTTCCTGAACTGCCTTCTGAATTACCAAAGAAAGATTAAACTGCACAGCCTAGTTCATGTACTCAGTAAGTACTCATTGGGTGCCTACTACTGGGCACCCAACTTTGGCACCCTGCCCTCAGGAAGCTTATAGTTTGCTGGGGGAAATACATATGCATCAAATAATTACACAATAAGTTTAAGATAGCAACTGTGACAAGGGCCACTAAGGAGAGATGCCTGGTGCTCTGAGAGTATAATGAGGGAATGTGACCAACTGAGGAAGTCAGGGAAGGCTGAGAACGGAATGACTGAGCTGAGATCTTGAAGCACGAGGGTTAAAACTAGGTAAAGAGAGGAAGGAAGATCATTCCAGGCCAGGAAAACATGCAAAGCCCTGCAGTGTGAGGGAGCATAGTAAATAGGAGGCCAAAGTAACTGGGATGGAGAGAACAAGGAGGAAGATGCTAAAAAGGAAGATGGGGACAGATCATGCAAGGCCTTTTAGGCTGCATAGAAGAGTGGTTCTTTATACCAAGAGAGATGGGAAGCACAGAAAAGTTTGATCAGATTTGCATTTGAAACCCATCACTCCAGCTGTAGTGTGAAGAAGGACTGAGTGTAGTATTTTTGTATCCTGATGCCAACAATTTCTGGACACGAAAGATGACAGATATTCTAATTGGCCACCTCTAGTCAAGTCTCCCGTCTTCTATTGTTGGTACAGAGGACTGAATTCAACTCATGTTTAGATTGGGTGCTGTGGGACATAAACTCTTCAGGAGTCCCTAAGTAGAGCAAACAGTTAAGTTCTCAACTACCAGCTGAAAGGTTGGCAGTTCAAACTTGCCAGGAAGCACTTCAGAAGAAAGGCCTGGCAATCTGCTTCTGAAAGGTTCCTCTGCACACATGGGTTCACCACAAGTCAGAATCAACTCCATGACAACCAACAACAACAACAGAGCAAAGCCACCTACATTTTGGTTTTAGGTAAGTGACCTGAACAGCTCGTTCACCTCCTAGTAGGTAGATTAGAAAAAGATTCATAATCATCCAGCTTAGCACTTTTCACATAAATATGCTATACTAAGTGTTGTTTTGGAAATCCCGGTGGCGTAGTGGTTAAGAGCTATGGCTGCTAACCAGAAGGTTGGCAGTTCGAATCCACCAGGCACTCCTTAGAAACTCTAAGGGGCAGTTCCACTCTGTCCTATAGGGTTACTATGAGTTGGAATCGACTCGACAGCAAAGTGTTTGGTTTTTAGGGTTTTTTAGGTGTTGTTTTATATGAATCCTGTCTCACTTAACCCCACCACAGTCCAGTGAGGGAAATATTATTGTTATTCTTATTGGCTCAGAAAGGTTAAATAATGAGCGCAGATCATTCAGCTACTAAACGCTCAGGAAAAGAATCCACGTCATCTCAATTCAAAGTCCCCTCCACAACGGCTCCTTTAAATAAGCTCAAAGTCAGGGATAAGTTGAGGCCTTTCCTACAAGTTTCGTCTTTGAGGAGTGTGGTGATTTAAACAATTTTCCCTACTGCCACATCTACTCTGACCTCTAAGAATAGTCACCAAAGAGAAGAGGCACATATCTCTCTTTCTAGTTACCTGTTTGTTCACAGGGGTGTGCCAGCAGCCCTCTGCCATCCTCCCAAGACCTGCCAAGCAACCAAGTGTAAAATTGGCCTAAACTGAATCTTTTCAGGCAGGCGATTAACAACTGTCTTTTCTCCTCCAGTTTTATTGAAATTAGCTAGTAACTAATAGTTCAGGTTCATCAAAGCAATTACAGTCAGTGCCTCAAAAACCTGATTGCTCAATGAAGTTCAAGGCAAATTACCTTTAAAATGCAGTTCTAATATCCTGTGTGTAGGAGGTATTTTTTCCTAGCAACACACTTGGAGCACAAATAACCTTTGCCTGGAGAAACATCGGTATTCTCAAAAACAATGACATGGATTTTTCACAAATGTTCTACATTTTCTCTCTTTGAAACGAATACGGGGATAAATCAGAGCATGTACCTTTGTAGGAGGTGTGGGGGAGCAGGGTTGGCACAAATAAGCTTTGAGGCATTGTTTTTGTTCTCCAGCATAAGAAGGTGGGATAAAGCTCTAAATTTCATGAGTGAGTTCTGATTCACCCTTGGCATTTCTTTTTAATGCTCACATCCAACGATGAGGAGAGATAGGTAGCAAAGGGTCTGGGATGGGTCTGGAGGAGGTGAGGAAGAGTTGAAGAGAACACTTAACGCACTGATGGAAGAAAATAGTCAATGAGAGGAACTGTAAGAGGAAAGAGAATGACTGAAAATGAACTGGGAGATTAAAGGGAAAACAGTGAGAAACCACAGGGAAGGAAGAAATGTTTGCTTGCATGGGGAGGTGTTGTTCTGTCCTTATCACATGTCATGGATTGAATTGTGTCCCCCAAAAAATGTGTGAAGCAACTTGGCTAGGTCATGTTTCCCAGTATTGTATGATTGTGTTATCTGATGTGATTTCCTTATGTGTTGTAAACTCTACCACTATGATGAGATTATATGTGATCTCCTGATGTGTTGTAAATTCTATCACTGTGATGAGGTTATACTGACGAGGTTGACAAGATTAGTGTCTTAATG
>NW_004444071.1:3489845-3514593 GCF_000243295.1 Trichechus manatus latirostris | reverse complement strand
TTCCCCTGGAGCTGATGCCCTGAATTTTGACTTGTAGCCTACTGGACTGTGAGAGAATAAATTTCTCTTTGTAAAGCCATCCACTTGTGGTATTTCTGTCGGAGCAGCACTAGATGTCTAAGACATCACACAAGATCTGGTACCCAAGGACCTTTCTGACCTGATCTCCCTCTAACTCACCTCCAGACAGACTGGCCTCCTTCTTGCTCTAAAATACTCCAGCTTTAGGTCCTTCTACTAGCTGCTCTTCACCTAAGTGTCTATAGGGCTTCTTCCCTACTTCCTTCAGGACTCTGCAGAAGCAAAAGCGGCGGTGCTAACCACACCCTACATTAAACAGCTACTCCTTCTCTCTACCCTTTAGACCTCTTTATCCTTAAAGCTCCAATCATCATCTGACATATTTTCGATTTATTTGGTTAGTGTTCATGGCTGTATCTCCAATACCTGGAAGAGTGCCTGACACCTTGTAGGGGTGGGAGTCAATATACGTTGAATGACTCGAGTGTGTGTGGGTGCGGGAGGGGATGTGGGAAGAGGTGTGTTGGGGGGGTGTTTGAAGGCGTGCTTTCGGACAAGTAGAATAGCAGAGATTTCCCATTCTTTTCAGGGTTGTAAAACTTACCTCTTCCTCTCCTCCCTACTTTAGGGGATGAAGACAAGAAGCGAATGCGGGAAATGAGGAAGAATCCTAATTAGTCCAGCTCAAATTCGGATGAAAAGTGAATGGGTGACAAAGACTGAAAGGTACAGAACAAATGCACACGCGAAAGTGAAAGAAGAGTGAAAAGTCAGAAGGAAAGGCTGACAGACGTCACTCTCTAATCACTGATTACCCTATGGCTCAGCTAGGTGCTCCTTGTACGGCCTTCCATCGCTCCCCGTGCAGCTCCCTATCACTACCACTTGGGAGAAGGCAAGGCCCGCTGTCCTCCGCGGGCGTCGCCCCTCTGCGCCCGCCCATGCCGAGGCCCCAGCACGCGCCCGCGGAAGCCGCCGAGGCAGCGAAGACTACAGCTCCCAGGATGCCGAGCGCGGCGGCGCCTGCGCAGTACACCCGGAGGCGGCGGTCTGTTCTCCGCCGAGGAGGAGCGGGGCAGAGGAGGGAGGCAGCGGGTGAGAGTTCAGAGTTCAGCAGCAGCAGCCCGAGCCCATGATTCCCATATGCCCTGTAGTTTCTTTCACCTATGGTGAGTATAATGTTCCCCGCCAAGGCCTGTGCCCGGCCCTTTCCCCAGCCCGGGGCTGCGGGGAGGCGCGGGGGTTGGGGCTGGCCCTGGGGAGGAGGCGGCGGCCGCCACCGGGGCGTGCGAGTGAGTGGGGGAGTGCAAGCGGGAGGGGGAGGCGGCGCGGCCGCGGCCCGGTGAGGGAGGCTTCTCACGGCGCCTCTTTCTCCCCTTCCCTCCCTCGGCGTGTCTGCCCCTCGGCGTCTCGCCTCCCGCCATGGGACCCGACTCTCCGTGCCCGCCGCAGTGCCCAGCCGGCTGGGGGAAGATGCCAAAATGGCGACCGGCAACTACTTTGGATTCACCCACAGCGGGGCGGCGGCGGCGGCGGCTGCGGCCCAATATAGGTAACGGATCCCGCGCCCTCTTTTCTACCCCGACCTGCCCGCCGACACGACGCCCCCGCGGCAGCCCCCGCGCGCCACCCACACCCGCGGCCCGGATCCGCGGCCCCCGACAGTCCCGGCCCCGGCCCTTCCGCCCCGCCCGCGGCGGGGAGCGGCCCCGTGGGGGCGGGGAGGGAGACGCGGAGTTTTAAAGGACGTGGAGGGCCGCCGGGGCCTTCGTCGGCACCGGAGCCAAAATGGCCTCCTGCGGCCTCGGTGCCGAGCCACCGCCACCAGGCAGGCCGAGGGGAGGGAACAGAGGCCGAGGCACCCTGTCCCCCCAGACTCCGCCTACCCCTGTCCAGTCCCCAACTCGTACCTTCCTCCCACTTCTGGGTGGAGAGGGTGGGCGAAGGCATCGAGGGCGGAGTGCAGAAGCGCAAGGCCCGCAGGCCCCGTCGGCGTCGCCTCTGGTTCTCCAATCGCCCGGTGCTTCAGCCCCCTGAGCCCGGAAACGTGGGCTTTTTCGGCTGCCTTCGCCATCGTCCTGTGGCTTCTGGCCCTCCACTGCTAGTCCTGCAAACCAGCTGCGGGCGTCACTGCATTCATTGGATTCCTTTCGTTTTCCTTCCAAGTAGAGATGTAAAACGTACCAACCACCTGTGAATTGTGTAGTTGTCGGACTGAAAAAGATGTGCGAAGTTTCTAGTGCTGATAATTGAGTGCACGGCCTTGTTTTAGCTACTGCGTTTAGGCTGCTGGTGGGCACATAATGAGATTGTATTGAGCCATTGAAGCGCACCTTGTGATATTTCTGTCTCTCTACTTTAAGGGAAGCGCTCATTTCTGAAGTGTCTGTAGTTTAGGATACATTTTACCAAAGACTTAAAAAAAAAAAAAAACTAGATTTTTTTGTTGGTGGTGTCGCGGTTACTTTCAAATCAATCTAACACGGTCTATTTAGATTCAGGCCATAAGCATACATGGCTCCTAAGTAAGTGGTAAGCGTTTTATAGGTATCACAGTGGATATTTGTACGTATTAGGTATATTAGCTATGGGTCAAACCCAGGTACAGTAGTAGTTTTACCTCATTTGCTTCAGGAGGTAGATGATGTAATGGAAAGGCCGTTCTTGGGAGCCAGAAGATATGTATTCCAGTCTCTCTTGGTAGTGATTTTATGGCGTTGGGACATCACTTATTTGGGCCTTCATTTTCCTTGTATATGGAATGAGATATTGGGCTAAATATCCTTTTTGCTAAAAACTTGTCATTCCAAGAAAGAAGGTTACCATATTTCATAGAATACTGAGATGCCATTGATTGTAAGAGGTACTATTATTTTATGTACCAGTAAAAGAAAAAAAATCACTGCCAGTTAATATATGACACAGTGCTTAAGATCTCATTGATTTTAAGAGATGTTGACATGTAAAGTGTGCATTTTATTGATGAAATTGGTATTTTACTAATTTGTAAATACTTTAAATACCTGTGGCATTTTACAAGTCTTTTTTATCTTGAGGCTTATATTCCAGAAAAAGGACTAAGATGGTCAATTATTACAGCAAAATTTGGGGGCTTTTCAGACATTAAAAAAAGTCGTTTGCTTTCAACTAAGGAAGTTTTATCTACTTTGATAAACCCTTTTAGGGCTGATAATTTTCATGAGGAAAGAGAGAATCAAGCTGTTTTCTTTTTCTGAGAAAAGAGAGATATATGATAGCTAGTCAGCATCTGTTCCCATAAATAAGCTACCAAGTACTGTGTGTTCTAGAAAAGGCTGTATTTAACCATTAGAAATTTTCGGGGTTTTTTGCACAAGTATTATTCTATTTTCTCGGTGTGTGCTGAGTGATAGATTAATTGGATTATTAACTGGTTATTTACTGATGAAGTGATGGGCTTCTTCTTTGTGTCTGTTTTCAGATATTTTTTCTAAATGTGGACCTACAAATAGAAATAAGGGGAGGAAATGCCAACTGAAGGATAATCATTTTTCATATAATATGTACATATATGTATTTTATTCCTATATAGGAAACTATTGCAGAATTTCTGTACATAATTTTTCTATGGCTTTGAATCTCCAAAAGTTTCAGTAAAATGTAATAATATCCAAGATTATTAAATGGCCTGATACACATATGACTAATGAGAAAAGACTAGTCTTGACGTTACCTATTTATGCAGTAGTTGTTATGCAGCTCTGTCCTTTGTATTCGTACTAAATGAAAATTGTGGGCATTTAATGGCAACCAATCAGGCTCACTAATAATAATACTTTGGTTAAAGGGAGATGAACAAAATAGCATCAATAATAAAAACATATGCAAAAAATGTGATTATGCTAATTTTTCTTCCTGGCTATTTAGGATGTAACTTCTGGAGGTGGAAGACCAAGGCTTGCTTTGCTTTGCTTTTTTTTTTTTTTTTTTTAAGATATCTCAGACTCAGATATCTGATGCTGTGTATGAGTTGCTTCATTTGTCATTGAATACAGATGTTGGATGCTGTCAAGTCGATTCTGACTCATAGTGATCCCATGCGACAGAGTAGAACTGCCTGGTAGAGCTTCCTAGGCTGTAATCTTTAAGGGAGCAGATCACAAGATCTTTTCTTCCGAGGAGCCACTCACTGGGTGGGTTCAAACTGCTAAGCTTTCAGTTAGCAGCTGAGCGCTTAACCATTGCACCACCACAGCTCCAGTGAATAACAGATAACTGAAAGTAAACATTCTATGTCTAAATTTAATTCTAGTTCTTAATTTTCTTGGTTATGGCTATGTACGGCATTTGATTAAATTTATTTTAAATCTAGACTTTTTAGATTGTTAATATTTGAGGTTGATAATGGCTTACTGAAGATTAAGGTTCTAGCTGATAAAGTTCTGTTATTATTAACTTAAGATTAACCAAATTTTTTATCATAATACATATTAAACATTTTGAAGTAAGCATTTATTCTAAATCACTTTTGTCACAAGTTTCATTGGCTACTAAGTATTTTTCTTCCTCTGTGTGTATTTTTAAGGCAAGTGAATAAGCTTATGCTATTTGTTACTGTTGCAAATGTAATCATTTTCTGACCTTTCATGTGCTTTTTTCCAAACCCTTGGAAATGAAGAAATTAAAATTTTGGATTTTGGGGGTTTTTTTTGTTTTAGTATTTGTATTTATATGTATATGTTTCTGACAGAATGTCACATTTGGGGGTATGTGCAGCACAAAGCAGATCTTGGGCATAGTGAAAACTATAGAGATGGTTTCATGGCAGAAAGGGAGCTGGGTTGGGTAGCTAACCTACCAAGTAGAGTACCTTTTTTGTATGGGAAGATATGTTTATTATTAGACAGACAAACCTTAGTTTATAATAAATGTTAGAAAAGAGCTATTTTATGTTATGAAGACTTTAGGATAGCAAAGATAATGTGAGGAAAGAATTCTCAGTGGAAAAAATTAACCTCCTCATAGTTTTATAGGATCGAAAATCTTTTTTTTAACATTCCTTTATTGACAGTAATACAGAAGTTCTTATAGGAGTGCTTCAGTTTTTGAAGAGAATTTGTGGCATATTCAGAAAATATAGTAATCTCATTATATTCCACCATTAATAGGACGTAACAGTTTCTTCAGAAGTTTTAAACAGCCTGTAGCTAGTTTCCTTATACTCATTCTTAAGAAAAACCTTGGACATACTAATTCCTTGTCATCTGCCTACCTAAACCGAAAACCCACTGTCTAGTCAATTCGAACTCATAGCGACCCTATAGGACAGGGTTAGAACTGCCCAATAGAGTTTCCAAGGCTGTAATCTTTATGGAAGCAAACTGCCACGTCTTTCTCCTACAGAGCGGCTGGTAGGTTCAAACAGCCTACCTTTCTTTTAAGAGCCAAGCCTTTTAACCACTGCTCCACCAGGGCTCCTCCTCCCTTCCTAGTGAAGATAATTGTCTCTTACCTGGATATCATAAATCTTTAGCTTGTGGTTAATTAAGTTAGTTCTCTTTGTCTTCTGTGTAACTTTTGGTGTGTCATTGCTGTATGAATGTTATTCTACCTTCAATAAAGTTGACTTAATAATCTGACAAAACTTTTTTACCATTTCATGGCTATATTTGTTTAATTCAAGACTTTAAAGAATGCATAAATATGCAAAATAGTTTGCCCCATATTCTTAGAGCCTTAAAAAAAAGTTGTTAAATGATAAATGTTTAAGTGGATTTTGATTATTGTCTGGACAGTAGTAAAAAGAAGGCATCTTATCTATGGATTCTTGAGATGTCTTCAAGATAACTGTCCTAAAGGAGTATCTCTTCACGTAATTAAGATAAGTTGGATAGGCTAAGAGTTAATTTGGGTAGGCTTATTAGCCAATGCATTTTCTCTCTTTTTTTTTTTTTCCTTTTATTTGAAATATAGTGTTAAGAATATTGTGTTTTGAAGGAAAGAATAAAAGCAACAATAATAAAGTTGAAAAGGACTAATTATTGAGAAGGTGAAAAAACCAGGTGAACAGGTTTTTGAAACCATGATGATGGAAATTTACTGACTCTACAAAAAAATTATTGCAGCTGCTAATTATGTCAGCTCTTTCATTGTTGAATCAGAGATCTTAGGATGCGTATTGCGTGAATGAGTTTGAGATAATTAAATTTTTTTCCAAAAGCATTTTTAGTTATATTGATATATCCTGTATATGTTTTTAATAGGAATATGTCAGTATGGAATGTTTAAGTTTTATGTCTGGCTGCTTTTGTAAAGTGCCTTATAGTGTATTACAGTGAAAAAGAGCATGAATTTGGAACTACTCAGTCTTGGGATTTGAATTCTAGCTTCATCCCTCAGCCACTTGGCCAAATCATTTAACCTTTCAAAGATTTAGTTTCCTCACCTAACATGCCTTATGGTGAAGATTAACTGTAATACTCCCTACCCTAGTGCCTATTTTCAGTAGACATTCTACCAGTGCTAGTTTCCTATAAAATAGAGATTTGAATAATAATGCTTTAAGGATTTTAAAAGAACTTGTTGGTTGATGTTTGTTGTACCCTTGATATAGAGAGTCTAATAATCCCAAAGCAAAAGAATGGTTTAAAAAGTAGATACTTGAATATCGATTGTTAGGCATTATTTTCGGTTTCATAGGGAAGGAAGGAAAAACTTATTTGCAGGCAACATGATTATTATAAATTACAGATAAAATGTAAGAACTAGTAATAGTAAATTTAGCAAATTTTATGCATCTAAGATCAGGGAAAAATCAGTAGCATTCCTATTTCAGCAATACTGAATTATTAAATTTTAAATAAATCATATTTATGTATAGCCACAAAGCATTTTAAGTAACTAGGAATAAAACTACTGGAATGTGCAAAAACTTTATGGGAAAAATACATTAGTATGTAAAGATCACATAAGAAGACAAAGATGAGCTATGTTCATGGAGTAAAAAAGCCAATACCATCAAGTTACTGATTCTGTCATAGGTAATCTGTATATTTAATGTAATTCCAGTAAAAGTCTCAACAAGGTTTTTGAGGTAACTAAAGATTCTAACGTTTATAGTGAAAAGAGTATTTGTCCAAAAATAGTCACGACGGTATTGTAGAAATTATAAGGACTTTATTATCAGATGTCAAAACTTTATTTTTTTAACATTTTATTGTGGTTTAGGTAAAAGTTTACAGAGCAAATTAGCTTCCCATTCAGCAATTAATATACATTTTGTTTCATGACATTAGTTACAGTCCCCTCAATGTGACAGCACTCTACCCCCTTCCTCCCTGGATTCCCCGTTTCCATTCATTCGCCTGCCTTTCTTGCCCCTTCCTGCCATCTGAACTTTGTTTTGGGGCAAATGCTACCCATTTGATCTCATATGGTTGATTGTTCAGAGGAGCATGTTCTCACGGGTGTTATTGTTCACTTTATAGGCCTGTCTATTGTTTGGCTGAAAGGTGATCTCCATGGTCGGTTTTGTTCCAGGTTTGAATGATGTCTAAGGGCCATAGTTTCAGAGGTTCCACCAGTTTCTGTCAGACCAGTAAGTCTGGTCTTTTTTATGAATTTGAATTTTCTTCTACATTTTTCTCCCACTCTGTCCAGGACCTTCTATTGTGATCCTTATCAGAGCAGTTGGTAGTGGTAGCCGGACACCATTTAGTCCTACTGGTCTCAGGCTGCTGGAGGCTGTGGTTCGTGTGGTCCATTAGTTCTTTGGACTAATCATTTCCTTAAATCTTTGATTTTTTTCACTCTTCTTTGCTCTGGACGGGAAGAGACCAATAGTTGTGTCTTAGATGGCTACTCACAAGCTCTTAAGACCCCAGACGTTACTCACCAAAGTAGGATGCAGAACATTGTCTTCCTAGACTGTGTTATGCCAATTGACCTAGATGTTCCCGGACACTATGGTCCTAAGCCCTCAAGCCCATTGACCCAGTCCCTCAAGGTGTTTAGTTATGGCTGAGAAGTTTTCATAACAGTGATTGTGAGGATGGCACAGGACTGGACAGTGTTTCGTTCTGTAGTACATAGGGGTCGCTGTGAGTCGGAATCGACTCAATGGCACCTAACAACAAGAAGTTTTGATAACTTTGCCCCTGTGTGCTCTACTATATATGTGGATATATTTGCAGCACATACAAATACGTATGTACAAATATCCTTGCCAGACCTCCTATATGTGCTCGTGGGTGTACTCCCAAATGCCATCCCACACCTGTTCAGCTTACCTATCTACCCGTGTATCCACTCGTAAATTATTGTTAATACTGTTGTTGCAGGATTGTGTATGTAATATTATTTACCCTTTTTTCCTTTTACTCTTGCATTCCTCACAGTGTCTTCCTTTGCCTTGGTCATGTTGTGCTGACATCCCTTCACCCAGCGTAATACGTGTCTACTATCTAGTTAGTGATTTTCCCTCCCTCCCCTTCCCATTCCTTATAACCACCAAAGAAGGTTTCTTTTTGTGTATATACCTTCTGTTGACTTTTTATAATAGTGATCTTATGCAATATTTCTCCTTTTGTGATTGACTTATTTCACTCAGCATAATGTCCTCCAGGTATATCCATGTTGTGAGATGTTTCACGGATTCATTGTTATTCTTTAAGTTGCATAGTATTCCACTGTGTGTATGTATCATAGTTTGTTTATACATTCATCTGTTGATGGGCACATAGGTTGTTTCTATCTTTTTCCTGTTGTGAATAATGCTTTAAGGAACATGGATATGCATGTATCTATTCGTGTCACTCTCTTATTTCTCTAGGATATATACCTAGTAGTGGGATTGCTGCATCATAAAGTATCTTTATTTCTAAGTTTTTAAGGAAGCACCATACCGTTTTCCATAGTGGTTGTACCATTTTACAATCCCACCAGCAGCATATGAGAGTTCCAGTCTCCCCTCACCCTCACCAGCGTTTGTTGTTTTCTGTTTTTTGATCATTGCCATTTTTGCAAGGGTGAGATGATACTCATTGTCGTTTTGATTTGCATTTCTCTAATGGCTAATGATCACAGGCATCTCTTCATGTATTTGTTGCCGCCTGAATGTCTTCTCTGGTGAAGTGTCTGTTCGTGTCCTTTGCCCACTTTTTAATTGGATGTTTGTCTTTTTGTTTTTGAGGTGTTGAAGTTTTCCATAAATTTTAGAGATTAGTCCCTTGTCAGATACGTTGTTGCCAAAAATTTTTTTCCAGTCTGTAGGCTCTCTTTTTTTCTCTTCTGGAGAAGTATTTTGATGCACATAAGTGTTTAATTTTTAGGAGGTCCCAGTTGTCTAGTTTATCTGCTGCTGCTTAATGCATTTTTAGTTATGTTTGATAATCTATTTATGCCATAAATTAGGATCCCTAAGTTGTTTTCATCTTTTTGCTGTTGTGAATAATGCTGTCTTTTCAGCATTGCTGTTGTGAAAAAATGCGATTTTTTTCTTCCATGATCTTTATAGTTTTAGCTTTTATGTTTAGGTCTTGGATCCATCTTGAATTAGTTTCTGTATATGGTGCAAGGTATGGATCCTGTTCATTTTTCTGCAAATAGTTATCCAGTTGTGCCAGCACCATTTGTTAAAGAGACTATATTTCCCATGTAACGGATTTTGGCCCTTTGTTGAAGATCAGCTGTCCATAGGTGGATGGATATACTTCTGGGTTCTCAATTCTGTTCCATTGGTCTATGTGTCTGTTGTCATACCAGTACTAGCCTGTTCTGACTACTGTGGGTGTATAGTAGTTTCTGGGAACAGGAAGTATGAGGCTTCCTCCTTTGTTCTTCAGTAGTACTTTGCTTATCCAGGTCTCTTTCCTTTCCATGTAAAGATAGTGATTAGTTTTTCCGTCTCTTTAAAGAATGTTAATGGAATCTGGATGAGATTGCATTAGATCTGTAGATCCCTTTGGGTAATATTGATGTTTTCACAGTGTTAAGTCTTCTATTCATGAGCGTGGCATATTCTTCCCTTTATGTTTCTTGGTTTCTTGCAGTAGTGTTTTATAGTTTACTTTGTGTAAGTCTTTTGCATCCCTTGGATTTATTCCTAACTATTTTATCTTTTAGGGGGCTATCATAATTGGTATTATTTTCTTGGTTTCCTTTTTTTGAGTTCTCTGTTAGTGTAGAGGAATCCCGACTGATTTTTGTATGTTTAGCTTGTACCCTGCCACTTTGCTGAATCCTTCTATTAGTTCCAGTTGCTTTCTTGTAGCTGTCTGGGATTTTGTATGTATAGGATCGTATCATCTGCAAATAGGGATAGTTTTACTTCTTCCTTACCAATTTGGATGCCTTGTATTTCCCTCTCTTGCCTTATTGCTTTGGCTAGGACTTCCAGTACAATATTGAATAAAAGTGGTGATAAAGGGCATCCTTGTCTGGTTCCTGTTCTCAAAGAGAGTGCTTTCAGCCTCTCTCCATTGAGAATAATGTTGGCTGTTCGTTTTTTATATATGCCGTTAATTATGTCAAAGAATTTCTCTTCTATTCCTATTTTGCTGACAGTTTTTAGCAGGCGTGAGTGTTGGATTTTATCAGATGCCTTTTCTGCATCAATTGATATTTGACATGGTGTTGGATTCTATTGGTTAGGATTTTGTTGAGAGTTTTTGTGTCTGTATTCATGAGGGATATTGGTCTGTAATTTTCTTTTTTAGTAGTGTGTCTTTGCCTGGCTTTGATATCAGGGTTACGCTTGCTTCATAGAATGAATTTGGGAGTATTTCATGCTTTTCTATGTTCAGGAATAGTTTGAGTAGAATTGGTGTCAGCTCTGAATGTTTGGTAGAATTCTTAAGTGAAGCCGTCTGGGCAGGGTTTTTTTTCGTTGGGAGTTTTTTTTATGGTCTTTTCAGTTTCTTTTTTTGTTATGAGTCTGTTCAAGTTTTCTCCTTCACTTTGTGTTAGTTTGCGTAGGTGGTGTGTTTCTAGAAATTTGTCCGTTTCTTTTAGGTTTTCAAATCTGTTGGAGTACAGTATTCTGTTATTATCTTTTTTATTTCAGTTGATTCTGTTGTAACGTCACCCATCTCATTTCTTATTTTTGTGATTTGCATCTTCTTTTCCTTTGTGAGTTTGGCCAGTGGTTCATCGATTTTATTAATCCTTTCAAAGAGCCAACTTTCAGTGTTGTTGATGAAAACTTTATTAGTAGGAAATATGGTATTGGTGCAGGAATAGACAAATAGATCACTGAATTAGAGATCCAAGAGCTAGACCTGTGTTTTCATGGGAAATTGGATTAGATTGTATAGCTGTTTAGAGGTAATTGTCCCTGAAAGGGGTGGGGAGTGGGGCAGAAAATCAGACAAATTGTTACCAGTGGTGTTACCAGGGAGGTGCACTGAATGCACACTGCTGCGGGTGACACTGTCAAAGGAGGTGACACCAAAATGACTGTCAGTAAAAATATCCCTGTAGTTAGTTAAAACAACAAAAACATTTTTTGTAAGCCCAGCTTAAACATGTATACCTACAAGGCTAAAACTTTATGCAGTTTACTTTTCGAACCTTCTAATTGTAGCACCAGTTCGAATCACTACAAGCACATGCTGTTGTTTTCATTGCTGCTGTTTTTTTTTGTTGTTGTTTTGTTTTGTGTGGGCAGGGTTTTTAAATAACTCTCTGAAGGTAAATCCTTTTACCTGTCCAGGTTTGAATTTTGTCATCTGTAATTTGGGTCTAATAATTCCCTTCCTGATCACCTCATAGCAGATGGGTGGACAGGACCAGTTGAACAGGGAAGCTTTCTCTGAAAACCATAAAGCACACACCTATGTTGTTCTTGTTGTTAGGTGCTGCAAGTCGATTCCAACTCATCGCAACCCCATGTGACAGAATAGAAATGCCCCGTAGGGTTTTTGTGGCTATAATCTTTTTTTTTGGTTGTCACGTGAGGTTTTTGTTTTTTCTTCTAAATTGTATTTATTTTGTTGTTCAGAATATACACAGCAAAACACAACAGTTCAACAGTTTTCTGCATGTACAATTTAGCGACATTGATTACATTCTTTAGGTTGTGCAACTATTCTCAACTGCCCTTTTCTGAGTTGTTCCTCCCTCATTAACATAAACTCACTGCCCCCTAAGGCTCCTATTGAATATTTCAAGTTGCTCTTGTCAGTTTGATCCCATAAGTTCTTAAAAGAGCATAATGCTCAAGGCAGACTTTTTTTTTTTTTTTTTTTTGGTTGTTCTTTAAGTGAAAGTTTACAATTCAAGTTAATCTCTCATACTAAAATTTATATATACATTATTATGTGACCCTAGTTGCTCTCCCTATTTTGTGACAGCACACTCCTCCTTTCCACCCCTGATTTCCGTGTCCATTCAACGAGCTCCTGACCCTCTCCGCCCTCTCATCTCACCTCTGGACAGGAGCTGCCCATTTAGTCTCATCTATCTACTTGAGCTAAGAAGCACACTCCTCACGAGTATCATTCTATGTCCCATAGTCCAGTCTAATCTTTGTCAAGGCAGACATTTTTTACTAGTTAAACTGTTGTTTTGTTTTAAGGTGACTACAGGGGGTATTTTTTGTTGAAGGTTTAAAGATTATCTCAGGGCATTATTTTCAGAGGTTTGCGGGGTTTTTATAATTGCTAATTTTGTCAAATATCCTGATGTTTTAGCTACAGTATTGTGATGATTATTATTTGTGAACCTAATGAAATAGTAAAGGAAAACGAGTAGTGATAAACGGGAATTATGATTTATGAGTAAAATTAGTACAAAAAACATTACTAAGGATTTTGTATGGTCTGGTATGGGAGGAGGTCCATAGAGGGGTGACACCATGAGTTACCACACAGGTGGCAGCAACCGTAGTGACACCACTGATTATCACTCAGGGAAATAAGCCATCAGACTAATCAGAAGACAATCCTTGGACTTAACCAAGTGAAGTAATTGACGAAGTATGTTAGAATTAGTTAGATACATCTTTAATCTACTGATTAAAAGTGAGGAGTGCACCTACTGTGCTTGTCCATGAATTTTCCTTGGCGCCACTCTGTCAGGATACAAGATTTAGGGTCATTGTTATTAGTTCAGCACTTCTGGTGTTTCATGAAAGAGCATGTGCAGTGTAGCTCTTATTGGGCTTTTTTGCTTTGTTTTAATATTAGTCTCATAATCTGTATACTGAAATATATTAGTAGGGAGTAATTCACTTATTTAATATTTAATGAGCATCTGCAGTAAGCATAGTCCCAGCTCTCAAGGATAATGGTGGGGACAGATATACCTACAAATAACCATGCAATGATAATGGTTATAACTGAGTTTTAACAAAATACTAAAATGGAGAATTGAAGGAGTCTGACTATGGAGATAGAGGTAGACTTCACTGTCTTTAATTCTGACAGTGGAGGGAAGGTTATTTTAGACAAAGGAAATGTGTTGAGCCAAGACATAAATGTGTGAATTGCATGTGATTGAGACTGGATGGTCTGAATCCTGTTTCCATCAACTACTACTGAGTGACCTTGGACAGTTTCTTGGTACTTCAGTTTATTCATCCGTAAAAACTGGAGATAATGTTAATCCCTACTTCAAAAAAATTCTTTATTGAAGTATAATATCTACAGTTGGTTCTCATTATTCACAGTAGTTGTGTTCTATAAAGTTGCTGCAAATGCTGAACTAAATACTAAACCATTGCTTCTAGGAGAAATACAGGGTTAGGTTCGTGTGAGCCTTTGGTCACAACATTTTCGCCATCTGATGATATATAACTTGCTTTAGGTGTATTTCATTTAAAGACACCTTATAAATTGTTGATTCATTGACATTGAACTTACACAAGCAACAACACTGTAACTTATGACTGAACAAAGCCTATCTAATACACATATTTTCTCCACAAGCCACTTTATAGCTTTCTTGCACTTAGAAATACTAGACAACACTTCAGCACTGTGCTTGGGGGTCATTTTAAATAGTGAAATCAACAAAATGCATAAAAATGTGGAAAATATGGCACTAAATAGATTGCAGAAAGGACGCTTGTTTACAGTGGGAGAGCTGAAACAAGAAGGCAGAGCATTGCTTTGTTCCACCTCAGCTGGGAATGTGTGTGTCATATGACTCGAATTTTTTGCCAATCTGCTTGTGTCCACAAATGACATGAAAGCACCACAAGTGTTGACTTGGGGGTTACAAATCAATTTTAACGAATAGGTGAATTCACAAATACGAAATCCACAAATAATGAGAAGCGGCTGTATATTGATGAAATATCATAAACTGAACACACCTGTATAACTAGCTCTCGGATTAAAAAAAACATTACCAGCATTCAAGAGAGCCTCTATAGTCTCCATTGTGTATTATTTTGAGAATTCAATTTTTATGAAGTACTCAGACCAGTACCTGGAATGTACTGTATCCCCATCAATGTTAGCTATTCAGTGGACATTTGGAAGTGAAGCTCAGAAAGGTGATACAGGTTTCGTAATGTATATCTGGATATTATCCATCTGGTGGTGATCTTTGCTTAGAATTGAGTATGGGTGAACCAGAGAAAATGCAGTGCATCAGGTACTTAATAAGCATTTTTAGATGAATGAGTGAAAGAATAGAACCATAGTTATAAACTTGGGGATCATCTCTAAGATTGTACCATAGAGAAAAACATAATGGTTCGACAGAAAGCCAGGAGAATGTAGTGTCATAAAAACAAGAGGATAGAGAAGTAGTCAGCAGTATTAGGGCTTTAAAGAGGCTGGATTAAGGATTTGATACAGTTACCAAATTATTGGTATAATTTTAATGGGAATTTTAGAGGAAAACTGGAATCTCATTTGGAGCTACAGAAAGACTGTTCAGTCAGATGAAATAAAATTTTTTTAAGTAATAGGCTTTATTTTTAGAGCAGTTACTGGTTTACAGAAAAATTGAGCAGAAAATAGAGTATTCCTGTATGTCCCTTCTTTCCCCCTCCCCGTTTCCCCTATTAATATCTTGCATTGGTGTGATATGTTTGTTACAATTGATGAAATCAATATCAGTACATTATTAACTAAAATCCATAGTTTACATTAGGGTTCACTCTTTGTGTTGTACAATTCTGTGGATTTTGACAAATGCATAATGTCATGTATCTACCATAACAGTATCATTAAAGAATAGTCTCACTGCCCTAAAAGTGCCTTGCGCTCCACGTGTTCATTCATCCCCCACCCGCAATCCCTGGCAACCACTGATCTTTTTACTGCCTCTAAAGGATCCCTGGTGGCACGTTGGTTAAAGTGCTTGGTTGTTAACTGAAAGGTCAGCTGTTCGAACTCACCAGCCCCTCTGAGGGAGAAAAGACCTGACGGTTTGCTCCTGTAAAGATTAAGCGTAGGAAATCCTTTGGGGCAGTTCTTTTCTCTCCTGTGGAGTCGCTATGAGTTGGAATTCACTCAACGGAACATAACAGCGACATAGTTATGCCTATGAAAATAAGTTTTTTAATTCCTGTTTTATTTCTGGGAAAAGATTAATGTTGCATATAATGAGGTACATTGGTATGAACAAAGAATGCCTTTGAAAATAGATTTGAAGAAACATGAACACCTTTTTATGATAGGAGATTCAATAATGAAAGCCCTTTAAATGATAACCATACACAGGACAGCAAAGAATGCTATGATTTGTGAAAATGGCTTTACAGCTTCTCTTGAGCCCCCAGTCTCAACCATTCCCAGTCCTTTTTTTCTTTTTTTTTTTTTTAATTACTGTAATCAGAATGTTGTTGTGTGCCATCAAGTCAATTCCAACTCATAATGGACCTATGTGACAGAGTAGAACTGCCTCATAGGGTTTGGTTTCCTAGACTGTAATCTTTATGGGAGCAGATCCGCAGGTCTTTCCTCCTGTGGAGCTGCTGATGGGTTCAAACTGCTGACCTTTCTGTTAGCCTAGCTCAAGACCATTGTGCCACCAGGGCTCCTTGTTATCAGAATGGTCTTTCTAAAATGTAAATTTAATCACGACACTCTCCTGCTTAAAGTCCTTCATTGGCTATCCATTTCTTTCAGAATATCTTTTTATCCTAACTTTATATTCAGAGGACTTCCTGATCTTATCATACAGGTCTATAATTCCTTGTCCACATTTACAAAATCCAGAAATTCCTGAAAATACTCATGCTGTTTGTAAAAAAACAAAACAAAACAAAAAACCTTGAGTGTAAACACAGACTTGAAGTGGTAAGAGGCTGTTTTGAGTGCTTTTTTAAATCTCACTTTGTATGTTTATCAGTGAGTGATAAATATATTTCTTGGGACCAAAAGGAAGTATGATATTCTCATCCAGTTTGTCATTTAGTAGGAAAGGCTTTATCATGCAGTGTACTGTGAGAAAAACCAGAACATCCCATTTTACTGAAAGAATAGTGGCAGAATTCTTTCATCTATTATGATTTTTGTGAACCAAAATTTACTTGATATGGTTCGTTACTGGGCAAATGCTGAAGGCTGGTGTGTATACAAAGATGATTGGAAAAATTAGATGGTGTAGAAATGAAAAGATTCACTAGATTGATCATTCCAAATCTAAAATTGAAAATGTTTTACAATTATGGAGTAGAGATGATTTATCGTCCTCTCTTCAACAAAATGTGAGACATGAAGCGTTTCAACAAATTCTTTTAAGTGTTGCATTTTGATGAGGCAAGTATAGGGAGAAGAACCAGAAGTAATGCTGAGCTAGAACCTGTTAGAGATATATGTGAAATCTGGAATCAGCATAAATGAGATGGATATATTTTAGGTTCATGCATGAAAGTTGACGAGCAGTTGTAGTAGAGAACATGATCCATTTTGGTTGTGTGTACCTTGAAAAACCAGGGCAGTATGGAATAAAAATTTGAGTTTACTATATTTAATTTATTATAATTTTTTAATATTTATCTTTTATTATCCCTTATTCTTATGTAGGAAACCCTGGTGGCATAATGGTTAATAGCTTCGGCTGCTAACCAAAAGGGCAGCGGTTCGAATCCACCAGGCATTCCGTGGAGACTCTGGGGCAGTTTTACTCTGTCGTATAGGGTCACTACGAGTCAGAATCGACTCAACAGCAACGGGGTTTTGTTTTGTTTTGTTTTTTATTCTTACACAAATTTGTCAAATTACTTAAAAATATAAAAAATGTCAGTGGTCCAATGATCCGAGATGGTACATGGTAATGACTATTTTTTCTGGTTCATTGAAGGTTAAAGAAAACTATTAACAGTTTTCATACAATACATAAGCTCCCCCTACCCCGCTCCCATAGTCCATCAATCCAGTGAGTTGCTAGAAATTCTAGAATTGGTTATTGTTGTTTTTGTTTGTATCTCCTAGTATTTAAGAAGAAATGGAACTTGAATTTAAATTTCTTCTAAAATACTGCAGTGATACAGTTACTGTTTTAATAGTATTGTAAAGGAGCATGCATTACAATATCAAGTACAAGGAATAGTTAAAGGTGGTTTGTCTCTGGGGTGATTCTGTGAGGAAATTTAATTTTGCATCTTTTGCAGCGTTATAAAGTATTAAACCTAATTTGAAGAAGTTAAGTCTGTCAGTAATTTTGTAGATACATAAAATGCCACAATAGAAAAGCCCAACAATGTTGAGCGTTAAATTTGGACTAATGAAAAAGTCAGACTGTTTTATGTGCCTTATAAAGAAAACGTGTTTTGTCTATCAGTTTACTTTGCCGCTTTATCCAAAATCTCAACAAATGCACCCATACAGCATGGTTTTCAGGAGGGAAAAAAAGCACATCTAAGAATTTGAGTAACAGAAGCTATCTACATATTTTTGATTGAGATTTTTCCCCTCTCATTCCCTTTACAAGGTTAGAAATTAAACATTCTGCTTCTATCTACTATATAGTGGTTCTTCTAGACATTCAACATGAATATTTCACTTGGTCTAAAGTTGTTACCTTTACTCTCCTGAACAACATAAGGACTTAAAATGCTTTGATCTGTATCCCCTCCTGATTTTGTAAACCCCATAACGAGTTATTGTTGGATACTGTTGTTATTTTACATAGTCAAAAACATTATTTAAATTTACTTTTTTGTTTTTGCTCATTCTGAGATCCTTTACATTCTTCCTAAAGTAAATCTTTCAGAATTTTCTTTAATGTGGGTCCACTAGTAACAATTCATTTTTTAATCTTAAAATATCTTTAATTTACCCTCTTTCTTGAGAAGTTGTCACTTAGTCTCTGCAGGCAATTTTTTTTTTTCTCTAGCTGTTTGTAAGATCTTCTCTTTGTCTTTGGTGTTTATAGTTTCATTTAGATGTGTCTTGATGTGAATTTCTATTTATTTAATCCTGCTTGGAGTTTGTGGGGTTCCTGAATCTGAAGATAGTTAAATATTTTTCATCTCTTTATCAGTGTGTATTTTGGGTGATTTTTTTTTTTTTTTTTAGTACACTAGTTTTTTGCCAACTATGTAATTATTTAATACCTTTCTGAGCTTCTGATTATATTTTTTTTTGTATACTATATTTCATTTCTGAAGGAGCAGCGGTTAAGTACTCAGTTGCTAACCAAAACTTTGGCAATTCCTTGGGAGATAGACCAGCACTTTGCTTCCATAAAGATTATAGCCAAGAAAACCGTATGGGGCAGTTCTGCTCTGTCACATGGGATTGCTGAGTTGGAACCAACTCGATAGCACCTAACAACACTTCATTTCTGGAAGTTCTGTTTGATCTTTTAAAAATTTATCTACTTACTTTTGATTGATCTCTTGTTCCTTGGTCTTAATTTTGATAGTCTCTTTTGCTTCTTTAACTCTACTTATTTTATATTCTGTATCCAAGAATTTTAATACCTGTAGTCTTTTCGGTTTTTTGTTTCTAATTCTGAAGACTCTTGCCATAGTTGCTTGTTCCTTGTTTTTTTGTGTGTGCTTTTTTTGTTATTGAGATCTCCTGTTTCTTGGAATATCATGTGTGGCATTTAGAGAGAGGAATGAATTTGTGGAACCTAGAAGCACTGTCATAAAATATTAAACTAACTTCAGTCTGTAATCATATTAAATTGACATCTTGGTTTGGAGTTTTCCCGGTCACCCAGATAATGTCAATTCCAGCTTCCAAACCTAGGGGAAGGCTAGCTTCTTTTAAGAATTCTTAAGTGAGACCTTTTTTTGCTTTACCCAGAGCCTTAAAGGGAGAAGTAGGTGTTTTCCTAATTTACCCACTCTGGTGTTTTCTTTTGGGAGTCCCCAAACGTTAAGCCATTGCTTCCCAGTGCTTTTCATATATCTGCTAACACAGAAAGTGGTATTGGTACAACAGCACACTGGGTAAACTGGAGGGAGACTTGGAGCCCTAGATAAGGATATTGCGGCTATAGGCAACACACTTGGGGCTCTGGCCACTCAGGCACTACTGATTTTCCAAGTAGATTGCCAGGCCTTTCCTTCTAGTCCATCTTAGTCTGGAAGCTTCGCTGAAACCTGTTCAGCATCATAGCAACATTCAAGACTCCACTGACAGAAGGATGGTGGCTGTACATGAGGCACATTGGCCAGGAATCAAACGAACTTGGGTCTCCAGCGTGGAAGGTGAAAATTCTACCCCTGAACAACCAATGCCCCTTTTTTGGTTTTAGGACTCCTCTAACACTTCTAATTATTGAGAACTCCAAAGAGCTTTTGTTTATGTGAGTTATATCTGTTGGTATTTACTGTATTAAAATTTTAAATTGAGAGTTTTTAAAAAATAATAATTCATTTTATTTACTTTTTACTTTTCTCATACAAAATGTTAATTCATTTTAAAATGGTAATAAAATCGTTACATGTTAACAGAAAAATTTTATGAAAAATAACTATAATTGCCAAAAATAAAAATAATAGAAATGTGGCACTGTTTTACATTTTTTTTAATAATATCTCAATTAATATAGTTGGATTCTCAAATCTGCTTCTGTGTTCAGTCTGTTGTGATACATTGTTTATGTTGAAATATATGAAGACAGTTTGGCTTACACAGATGTGTATTTGGAAAACAGGAGGACCTTGTGGACCACCTGAAAAGGTCTTAGGGATACCTAAGGGTCCTTAGACCACATTTCGAGAACCAGTGTTATATAGAAAGTAAAGGAGTTTAGTGGAATGTTTTCCCTGTTACCAGATACCATTTATCTTATACAGGCCAACCATATTTTTGTTGTTGTTGTGCTTTAAGTGAAAGTTTACAATTCAAGTTAGTCTCTCATACAAAAATTTACACATATATTGTTATGTGACCCTAGTTGCTCTTCCTATGATGTGACAGCACACTCCTTTCCACTCCGGATTTCCCGTGTCCGTTCAACCAGCTCCTGACCCTCTCTGCCTTCTCATCTTGCCTCCAGACAGGAGCTGCCCATTTAGTCTCAAGTATCAACTTGAGCTAAGAAGCACACTCTTCACGAGTATCATTTTATGTCCCATAGTCCAGTCTAATCTTTATCTGAAGAGTTGGCCTCAGGAATGGTTTTAGTTTTGGGCTAACAGAGAGTCCGGGGGCCATGTCTTCCGGGGTCCCTCTAGTCTCAGTCAAACCATTAAGTCTGGTCTTTGTATTAGAATTTGAGTTCTGCACCCCACTTTTCTCCTGCTGTGTCAGGGACACTCTATTGTGTTCCCTGTCAGGGCAGTGCGGGCGGTTATTGGTGGTAGCCGGGCACCATCTAGTTCTTCTGGTCTCAGGCTGATGCAGTCTCTGGTTTATGTGACCCTTTCTGTCTCTTGGGCTAATACTTTCTTTGTGTCTTTGGTGTTTTTCATTCTCCTTTGCTCCATGTGTGTTGGGACCAATTGATGCATTTTATTTTAATTTTTTTTTATTGTACTTTAGGTGAGGGTTTACAGAACAAATATTTTCTCATTAAACAGTCAGTACATATATTGTTTTATGACATTGGTTAACAACCCCACAACATGTCAACACGCTCCCTTCTCGGCCTTGGAGGACCTTTTTTTTTTTTGGTGAAAATATACATAGCCAAAGATACACCATTTCAAAAATTTCTACATGTACAATTCAGTGATGTCGATTACATTTTTTTCCAGTTGTGCTGCTGTTCTCACTTTAGATGAAAGTTTACAGAACAAAATAGTTTCTCATTAAACAGTTAGTATACATATTGCCCTATGACAATGGTTAAGAACCCAACTACATGTCAACACTGTCGTTACTCAGCCTTGGGCTCCCTACCAATCAATGAATTTTAGATGGCCACTAGCTAGCTTTTAAGACTCCAGACAGTGGGCCAACCATTTTTTGCACATAAGGTATTTTAATTTAGCATAATTTAAGACCAGGGCATATTAATGAAATTTGAAAACACTAAAAATGGGGCAAGAGTTGGGTATAGGGTAAGACTGAGACTAGAAATGTGGAATAGAGTTGGAATGAGTAAAAACCCAAACCCAACCCACTTCTGTTGAGTCGATTCCAACTCATAGCGACCCTATAGGCCAGGGTAGAACTGCCCTATAGGGTTTCCAAGGCTTGTAAATCTTTATGGAAGCAGTCACATCTTTCATGGGTGGGTTCAAACCGCTGACCTTTCGGTTAGCAGGCGAACACTTTAACCACTGTGCCACCAGGGCCCACTGGAATAACTAGAAAAGAATATTAAAATTTGCAGTTGATTTGCTAGTCATTCAGGATGCTAATATGAGAATTCTATTCCAATACCTTTATGCATTTTTTTCAATCAGAGTGATATATAATTAAAAATCAAATAGTATATAAGCTTATAATAAAAAACATTCCCTTTACCTTCCTTCTCCCTGCCTCTCAATTCCACTTCCCAGAGGTCCCCACCCTTAACACAGTCTGGTTTTATTTCTTCTGGTGTTAACTTCCATATCATTAAGTAACATGCTTCTTTTATTATTTCTTAATTTATCAACATTTATACATAATTTTATTTCCTACAGTCATAGTTTAGGATTTAGTACATCCTGTGTCTTGTGCAGATCCTCACAACTGGACCAATAAGCAACATTATGATAAATGGAGAAAATATTGAAGTTGTCAAGAATTTAGTTTTACTTGGATCTATAGTCAACGCCCATGGAAGCAGCAGTCAAGAAATGAAACAGCTATTGCATTGGGCAAATTAATTCTTTAAAGTGTTAAAAAGCAAAGATGTTACTTTGAGGACTAAGGTGCGCCTGACCCAGGCCATGGTATTTTCACTCGCCTCGTGTGCGTGTGAAAGTTCAACAGTGGATAAGGAAGACCGAAAAAGGATTGACGCATTTGAGTTATGGTGTTGGTGAAGAATATTGAATATGCCATGTACTGCCAGGAGAATAAACAAATCTGTCTTGAAAGAAGTACAGCCATAATGCTGCTTTGAAGGGAGGATGGCAAGACTTCATCTCACGTACTTTGGACATGTTATCAGGAGGGACCAGTCCCTGGGGAGGGACATCATGCTTGGTAAAGTAGAGGGTCAGCAAAAAGAGGAGGATCCTCAACAAGATGGATTGACATGGTGGCCGCAACAATGGGCTAAAACATAACAATTGTGAGGATGGCGCAGGACTGGGCAGTTCTTTCTGTTGGACATGGGGTCTCTATTAGTCAGAACTGACTCGACAGCACCTAACAACAGCTAACATCTCTTGCTTCTTCTTTCTTCTCTGCCAAAAACCTAAATGTTTAGAGAAGCACTAAGAATATATTTATTGTGAGTAGATATGATTCTAATCAGCCAGTCACCAGGAGGTTATATAGTCACTGTTACATTAATTTATCATGAGACAACATCAAAGACAGGGCAGAGTTTCAGGGTCTGGAGGTTACAAAAACAATCACCAAGGAACCACCCCCTGCATTCTAAAACACAGCCTCTAGTCGGACCCTGGTTCCTGCTTCTTGTAGATAATTTAATTTTCCAAAAGAACCTGAAGTCTAAGGCCAAATGGTCACCACTAAGACTGCTTACCAGGCTGTTGTTTGTCCTGAAGGTGACTCCAAGGAACCAGTTCCTTCAAAGTTCAAAAGGACACCTAAGGGCGGGTGGCCTGAGTGGGTTACCTAAACTCCATGAACCCAGATATCTGTATTCCAGGACACTCAGCGATTTTGTTAACTCTCAAAAACAGTGATACAGCTACTCTTATTTCTCTTACTTTAATACACTCCATTTCTAGTTACATCAAAGATAGATACGAACTCTGTACTGTCTAAAGAATCTTGGAACTCTTGCTCTCCGCTTCCCCTCTTCTCTCATCTTATCTCACAACTTAAGCTGTCGTTTACTTGTAATAACATTTACATTATGTTATGTAATCATAGTTTGTCTTATGGGATTTAGGTTGATTCTAAAACTTCAAAGCGGGAGATTATCTCCTTATTATTACAATGTGACCCATAGCAACCCTATAGGACAGAGTAGAACTTCCGCGTACGGTTTCCAAGAAGCACCTGGTGGATTCGAACTGCCAATCTTTTGGTTAGCAGCCATAGCTAACCAGGTTTTCTTGTAAAGAATATTTACTGTGGAGTGAAATACAGTTGTTGTATGGTTATAATTCCTTTTGTGCTCTATTTTTACAACCCTTTGCCACTTAAAAGAGAATCTTCCTAGACTCAAGTTCAAATGAATTTTTCCTTTTTAACACCCTCCTAATTGTTCAGCTGACATCTTTTACCAGGATCATGCCTTTCTTGAGCAGTTTCATATTTCCTAAAATCTTTGATTAATCTTTTTTGTTGTTGTTGTTAATTTTGTTGTCAGTGTCTTCATCATAAGGTTTTGCTGCACATCTTTCTCACAGGGCCGGTCTAGACCCATTCCTCTCCAACCTACTGCACAGCTGCTGACCTGAACTTTCTCTTCACTTCTATCCTGAAAAACTGCAGGATCCTGTGTTTTCTTTCTTGTTTTGCTGGAGTACTTTTTTTAAATTTTTTATTTACATTAACCAATAATTTTAATGTATCAACAGAGAAAATAAGCATAGCAGTGACTTTGAAACTTATATTCAGTCGAACAAACCCAAACAGTTGTACAAACTACAAACACTACACTTTTGTATATCCCAGGCATCACGCTAGGTACTTGAGGTACAATGAAAAACAATGTATTTTTGTGCATTTGAGGAGATCCCATTTAGTTAAGTTGAAGTCATTGTCAGTGATGAATATAATGATAAAGTGCTTTTCTCACTTACAGAAAACTATCTTCAGTGAATTCCTGTTAACCTAAAGCAAGCATTATAACAGACTCCAATTAGTTTTCTGTCTGTGGGCCAATCACCTGTTAATATCACCCGCCTAAATCTTGGGTGTCATCCTTGGCAACTGGAATTTTTAGGCACAGAGAAGAGCAAATTCTGTCAATTCTTTCTTCATTAAATTTCTCATCGCTTCCCTTTCATATGTTTACCTGTTTGTTTTGCTGAAAATTTTCGTACATCAGGTGCAGATGATTAAGTTAATCATGCACTCCAGCCCATGGCATGCTACCATCATTGGTACACCCTTTGGTTTTATTTTACTTCTGGGTTTTTTGTTTTTTTTTTTTTAATTTTTTTTTTAATTGTACTTTAGGTGAAGGTTTACAGAACAAATAGTTTCTCATTACACAGTCAGTACGCATATTGTTTTATGACATTGGTTAACAACCCCACAATATGTCAACACTCTCCCTTCTCGACCTTGGAGGACCTTTTTTCTTTTTT